>NC_064815.1:35203802-35280998 GCF_023721935.1 Panthera uncia | reverse complement strand
CCCCCTCCTTCTCCCCCTCCCCCTCCCCCTACCCCTCTCCACCTCCTCCCCCTACCTTTCTCCTCCTCCCTTCCTCCCCCTTCTCCTCCTCCTCCCCCTCTTCTATTCCCTCTGCCCCTTCCCCCTCCTCCTTCTCTTTCTCCTCCTTCTTTGAGAGAGAGAGAGAAGGACAGTAGAGGGAGGGAGAGAGAGAGAGAGAGAGAGAGAGAGAGAGAGTCCTAAGCAGGCTCCACACCCCGTGCAGAGCCCAGCGTGGGGCTGGATCTCAGGACCGTGAGACTGTGACCGGGCCAAGATCAACAGTTGGATGTTGAGCCGACTGAGCCGCCCAGGCGCCCCAAGGTACTTTCTTCTTTATGCTGTTCTGAGATGTTTCATTTTGTGCAAGAAGTGTGGGTTATGTTTTTAATCGCGAGAAGGCACTTACGGGCCAGGGGGTCCAGCTTGGGGCACGTGCCTGTCTCCATGCAGGCTCCATGTGGGGGCGCGCTGGGCTGCTCCCTGGGGCACATAGCAGCCCCTCCGCAGCCAGACCCAGATCCCTTGTTCAAGAGGTGGCCCAGCCCCCGTCCCCCACCCCAGGCCGGGTCCTTGGAGTCCTTCAGCTCCACAAGGGGGCCGCATAGACCTCACCCCTGTGGTGGTAAAAGCTGGACACCCACTGCCAAGGAAACATGGAGCCCCGGAGAGGAAACTGTTCCCTCCCCCACAGTCCCCACCGGCCCCCAAGGAGGCTGCGTCTTTCTGACGTCCCGCAGGGAGCCGTAGCCGCAGGAGGTCAAGGGGTCCTGGCCCCTCGGGAGGGCCCGATGGCTGCACCGAGCCTGCGGTTCGGATGTCCCCCTGGACCGTGGGCGGGCTGAGCTAGGGCCAGGCTGTGTGTCCTCCTTGGCTTGCCAGCCGGGAAGGCGGAACACACGAGCACCTGTGTGTGGCCTGTCGCGAGCTCAGCAGGGGCGCGCAAACCCTCTGGAATCGATCGGGTGGAAAACACATAGTCCTCGGCGCTCCCCGGCCCGGCCTGCGCTGGACGATGCAGATTCGCTCTGGACAAAACAGGAGGGGCCTATTCCGTGAGCTCCAGAGTGGCACGGAGAGGTATTTAACGGGCGTGCTTTTAAATCATTGTAAGTACTGTGTGGAAAGAAGCAGGTGCCGAGGAAGAGACAGTCGTGGGGACAGAAAGGCTGGGACAGGCTCTATAAGGAGACAGCTGACTCCAGTGAGGCCAGGAACAGACTAGACAGAGGGAACAGCAGATGCAAAGGCTCTGCGGCAGGAGTGAACTTGGCATGTTCTTGTGACTGGACGGGTGACAATGGGACCAGTGGCGGGAAAGGGGCCAAAATAGTAGGGCCGGGCCACCGCAAGGGGCGTGATCTGACAGTGAGAGTGACCAGAAGGGGGGTGCTGGGGGTCTGAGCACGGTGGGGACCTCTGGGTCTGTGTCTTGAGGACATAGTCAGGGGCCACTACAGCCTGAATGGTCAGCTCTGTCCTCCACAGGCACAGAGCTCGGGTGTCTCCGGATCACAGCCCGTGGAGGAGGTGACAGTGCCCTGGGGTAAGATTATGGCCCACGTCCTGTGAGCTCTGGCTGTTAGGGCTCATGCCTTCTTGCCCCACGCAGGGCCTATTGTCTGCACAATCCCTGGGCTTTGTTCTGGGACCTGCCACGCCTCAGGCCGGGGCCAGGCTCTGGGTGGACAGTGGCATCGGAGGCCGGGTCCCGGGCCCCCCCCACCCCGACCCAAATCTGCCCCGTGTGAACCCTGGCCTTTCCACCCTCTCTGGAGATCCCTGGCCGTGCCTTGCCCAGTCCACAGCTGTGGCTTCTCTATGCGGATCCCCCGAGAACCTCTCCAAGCCCCCCAGACTCCTTCCCCACCACCCCCGTCTGCCTCGCCCCTTCCTTCAGCCTGTTTTGACACCCTTGTGGTTCACACCTCAGCCATGGGCTGTATCCAGCTCCTGCTGGCCAGAGGTCCCCAAAGTTCTGGGGTTCCCCAAGCAGCTTCCTCGATCTCAGTGTCCCGAGGGCTCAGTGTCCCGTGTGGGAGTCAGCGTCTGGCACACAAGGGGGACACAGCCTTGTGGGTGGGTGGGTGCTTGGTTATAGCCCAGCATCAGGCTGGGACCCCTGTGACACCCTCCCACCTGGGTGGCCTCACCTGGCTGCTGCCGGGGGCTCCGATGGGAAAGGAGGTGTCCAGAGAGGTGGCCTGTCCGCCTTCCCCCTCCCCGTTGCCCCATGCTCCTGGCATGAGTCCCCAGGAGCAGCAAGTGCGGGGACATCTGGGTACACTCTGCAGAGGTCAGGCCAGCACCAAAGAGAAGGCTGAGGATTAGTGGCGGCTGGGAGCCATGGCAACAGGACAACGGCCCAGTGGTCTCCCCAGGGACGGCCCCCAGACCCCTTGAGTAGGGACCCCCATCCTAGCGGCGAGCTCTGCCGTGGCCTGCGCCCCTCCCCTTTCCAGAGGCTGAGGCCTGCCGCCCCCCCACCCCCTCCCGCCCCGGGACACGAGCGCACCTCCCTGACCGTCCCAGCCACTCCGGCCCCCACCCGTGCTGAGGCTCCTAGTGATTATTCAAAAGCCACGGAGGCTGACTCCGGTTCACCTGGAAACACCCCGGAGGCCCCCGTCTGTGTCCCCAGGAAAGTCCCCAAGCCGGGGCAGGCCCTGGGAAGGTGGGTGTGAGGCATTCACTGTCCTCGGGCCAAGCTGGCCCCCCTCTACTCGGTGAGGCCACGCTGTGTCCACCCCCCAATCTTTTTCCTAGCTGTATCCCTGCCCAGCACAGCCCGTCTCCTTTTCTCCAGGTAATTAACCTGTTCCAGTGCCCCTTCCTCCAGGAAGCCCTCCTGGCTGCTGCACACTGGTTCTTCGCCACTCTGCCACCTGGTGGTCCCAGACCGCATCCCCTCGGTGATGTTTGTCCTGGTTACAGAGGTTGTGAGTGTTGGTGAGGGATTGTCTCTGCCTCCCACTCGGCGGACGCGGCTGTGGGCTCACGGGAGGCCCTGGGCTTTCTGCAGGGGCCTGAGGTTGGGCCCTTCCTGGCCGTGGCCTCGGGCTTCAGTGGGCACTCTGTGGCGATGCACCCTCAATGCAGCTTCCCGGGCCACCCCAGCCCTCAGAATGGCAGGCTTCGCCCCGTGGGCGCTAATTGGGCATGACGCTGTCGTGGGTGTAGAGCGGGGAGCAGAGACCCGGCCCGGGTGAAGGGCCACCAGCCCGGTCAGCGCAGGGGAAGAGAAAGATGAGGCACTGGGTGACTTGGCACCCTGCGCTTCAGAGAAGCCCCTGCACCCCCAGGGCATTTCCGGGACCCCCCCCCCCCGCCCCCCCCCCCCAAGACAGCTCTTCCCTCAGGAGGCGGCTGCGTTTACGGGTGAGGCCCCAGGCCCGCCCCAGGCACCCCGGAGGCAAGATGGTCGGAGCCCCTTGGCCAGACTCCCCAGACGCAGGGCACATGCCAGGGCCTGTGAATGAAGAGAGAGGGACCAGACACCAGGTGGGGATCTGTCTGCACCCGGCGTGGCCCAGCTGGGACCCTCCTCACCTTAGATGATGGGTCCCTAGATGATGAGCTCCGGGGAGGAGCCTCTCAGGGTGACCCAGCGGCCCTACTCCTGCCAAAGACTCCCCAGAAGGCCGGACTGGTCCCCTCCCCAACTCCCCCCACCAAGCTGTGCAGGGTGGCCGGGCCAAGGCTTCCCTGGGATGTGGGCTCAGCCCGGGCAGGGTGGGGCGGGCGGCTAAGGCCCATCTTGCGGATGATGTGGCCGTTCCGGGGCCACCTGTGTGCATGACACAAGGTCCTGGGGCAGGGCCAGGCCTGGCGCCGGGCTGTGTGGCATTAGGTACAGCCATGGGCGCTGACTCGGCGGCGGGGAGGGAAGGCGGCCACGAGAGGGAGGAGGAAGGCGGTGAGCTTCCAAAATTAGCCACGACACGAAGCGGGGATTATCATGGCCCCGCTCACTGACGGGTCTTTGGGGACAAGCGGCCAAACACGGCTGTCCTGGGCACAGACAATGAACAGAGACGTTCCCCCTTTTCCTGAGGGCACCTGGGGACTGGGCAGAGCTAGCGCCCAGCCCTGCCCGGTGGCAAAGGCCACAGCCTTCCCTGCAGACGGGCCAAGGGGGTGCAGGGAGCCGGAGCGCGGGTGACCAGGCAACGAGGAGAGGGACGGACAGCACACCCCATCTGGGGAAGAGGCCAAGGGGTGCCACGGCTCCAGAACATCGCCCGCGGCAGGGCGGGCGGTGGCTCTTCCCCCCAACACAGGGCAGCCTGCCCTAGGGTCAGGGTGGGTCTTAAGGCCCCCGGAGTGAGTTGGTGGGTTTGGGCTGGTGTCCCCCGCCACCACCCTGAGCCCCCAGGCTCCGGGAACAGGAAATGCCCCGAGGAGACGGCTGGAGGGCAAGGTCAGGCAGCCGGTCGCCAGGGTACGGGCTGGGGGGCGGCCGGCTGGGGACTGCGTTCGGCCACACACGATAAGAGAGCTCTGACGAAACAACCAGCCCAGACCGCAGCCTCGTGCACGCCGGGTTCCTCCCCCCGACAGCCAACGGGAACAGGTGCAGGCCAGCCACGCGGTAACCACAGAGCCACGGGTGTGTGCCGCCCACGGAGGACACGGGGGCCGGCCAGGTGATGCCACTCACCAGTGAGTGCTCGCAATTAGGGTCGTTAACTCCTCCTTGTTCAGCAACATTAAGTAACCAAGTAAAGACCCCACGACCGGACGGCGGCTTTGACCGGACCCCGGCGAGACGTCAGCCCCGTGTCTGGGACAGGCAGGATGGCCGGCCGGCGTCTGGAGCGGGGACGACCCGCCCCTTCTCTGCAAGGGGCTGCGGTTGGTCTCCGTCCCCACTCAGAGCCCCTTGGGGGAGAAGTGGGAGCGGCGCCTCCCCCTGCAGTGGCCTCGGTCCCTCCCCTGTCCTTGAGGACACCCGTGGAGCCTCCCGGAGGCAGCGGTGACATAATCAGCCCGGGAGACAGCCAGAGTGACCTGGTGGCACTTGGAGGGGCAGCGATGAGCTGTAAGTTCTGGAGCTCAGGCAGGGATGACAATCAGCTGGCCTTGGCCCTTGGGAGGGGCCTCGGGGAGGGCAAGGCCTGGAGGGGACCGGATGCCCGGATGGAACCCTGTGGGCGGGACCCCTACAGCCACACCTCCCGGGCCAGCCCGAGCCGGGAACCAGCCCCTTGTCATTTTTTTTTTTTTTTAAATAGTGTATGTTAATATGGACTTTATGTTTTAGGGCAGTTTTAGGGTTACAGAAAATGGAGCACTGTTCCCCTATACCTCTGTCCCCCCCACACACAGAATTTCTTCTATATGAAGTCTCGCATTGTTGTGATACATTTGTTACGATCGACGTTACAATGATAATATTGACCCATTATTTTTTACGTTTTGGACACTGTGGGTTTGGATGAATGGACGATGACCGGTTTCCACCATCGCAGCATCACACAGAGTAGTGTCACTGTCCTGCCTGCCTATTCAGCCTCTCCTCTCCCCCAGCCCCAGATAACTGCGTTTTGTGTTTTTGTAACACGGTTCTGCCTTTTCCAGAATGTCCTGTAGTTGGACCCCTACAGTGTAGGCTTTTCTCGCCGGCGTCTTTCACTTGGTAATTCGCATTTGAGCTTCCGGCGTGGCTTCCCGTGGCTTGATAGAGCATTTCTTTTTCTTTTATCTACATTTATTTATTTATTTATTAATGTTTATTTTGAGAGAGAGAGCACGAGTGGGGGAGGGACAGAGAGAGAGAATCCCAAGCAAGCTCCACGCTGTCAGCAAAGAGGGCATCGTGGGGTTCGAACTCACAAACTACAAGATCATGACCTGAGCCAAAGGCAGACATGTAACTGAGCCACCGAGGCACCCCAGTGCTGAATACTAGTTCATCGTGGGGATCGACCACAGTTGATTTACCCGTCACCTGCTGAAGGACGTCGTGGTTGCTCCCAGACCCCTGCCTTTCTGCGGGCGGGCAGTACTCGAACAGTGCCCTCCCTGCCCCCTTGGCCCATGCCTGCCAGGGGGCCACCCCTCGGAACTACAACGTCTCCAGGCTCTCCTGGGCCCCTGTCACCCTTACCCCGGCCTGGCACCGGGCAGGTCTACTCCAAGGTCTCAGCTAGTGTCAAATGGCCACAAGGGTCTTGTCCAAAGATGGCAGGCCGGGCACCCAGAGGGCAAATATGTCAACACTCTGGCTGGTAGACCCCGGCCACCTCCTCCAGGAAGCCCTGCTCCTCAGAGTTCTGTTGTTAAAGTTTCCCCCCAAATTCATGTCCACTCAGAACCTCACAATGTGACCTTATTTGTAAATAGGGTGTCTGTATATGTAATTAGTGACAGATTTGGAGACGAGGCCATCCTGCTTTATTATAGGTGCCCTGGATCCAATGACAAGTGTCCTTAGAAGAAGAGGAGAGACACAGACACAGAGGAGAAGCCACATGAAAACGGAGGCGGAGACTGGAGCCCCCAGAAGCTGGAAGAGGCAGGAGGGAGCCTCCCCTGGAGCCCTTCGGGGTGAGGGCTTGGCCCTGCCCCCCTGGATCTCTGACTTTGGGTCTCCAGACTGTGAGCGGCTCGACTTCTGTTCCCTGAGCCACCAGTTTGTGATAAGGTGGTAAGATGGCCCCAGGGCAGGAAACCAGGCTTGACCCTCCCTCCCTCCATTTTCTGCCCGTTGGCCTGGCATTCCTCATGTGGGCTAATCCCCTGTGCCTTCCCTGGGCTCTGGTCTCCCGTCCTGACTGCCTGCCTTGTGCCCCGTGGCCCTAGCTCCCGGGTAGAAGGAAGGGTTGCCTGCTGAGGGGCACTGCCTCATCCTGTCCCCATGCCCCTGGCACGCACGCTGTGGCCACAGGACATTTTCAGTTTCCACAATCCTTGGGTTTTGATGTTGACACACTCGAGGCCCATTCAAGTCACTTGATTTCCCACTCAGAGGCGAATCAAAAGGAACACATCTTCTGTGATTTGTTCACACCAGTCAACTTTTCCATCAATAAAAAAGTCCATTTTGCTCATCCGATGCCAACGGAATGCGATCTTTTCTAAGATGTCAGAATTCAGTGACTCATTCACTTATTTCATCCCATTTACGTCTGAGAGTCAAACGGCATCTGGAGACAGAATTCCTCATTAGAGAACAAGTCATTAAGAAGTCAGCATGGAAACACAGACCCGAGCACTGCCTCACGTCGGTGGCAAAGCTTGGGGCCTGGCTCTCCTCCACGTCCAGGCAGCAGAGGCCTGGGGCTGGGCCGTCTGCACCCCGCTAAGTGGAGGTCCCTGAGCTCCAGCCCATGGCTGCCCTTTGAGAACACAGGCCCAGCAAAAAACTTCTGATTTTTCTCAAGACAAAAGCTTTTTACATGCATTGCCCGGCTCACACACGTCAGCAGGAAATGACAGATATCCAGGGCATGGGCCAAGTACGGCCACCGGGAGCCCCCCAGTGCCCTGGGGCCTCGAACTGCCCTGGAAGCTGCTCTGACCCCAGGGTGCCGGCCACTCCTCCGGGCCAGCTGGCCCCCCCAAACCTGCTTTCCCCCCCCGCCCTGCCGCCCCCCCCCCCCCCCACTCCGGACGTGCTGGCCCCTCTGGACATGCTGGTCTGATGGTCTGGGCCAGTGGGTGTATCTCTGTGGGCAACACGTCACAGCCCAGCAACCTGGTCTCGGGAAGGCCCATGGATGGGTGCAGCTGGGGGGCCCCGGCTTAGCCCTGACGGGGACAGCAGCCACCTCCAAGCCCCAGCTTCCATCTGTAAAGGGGATAAAATAAACATAATGAGAATTAACAATAACGATACGAGCTGTGGTGGTTAGTTTTCTGGGTCCACTCGGCAAGGCTCCATTTCTTGGTTACTCAGTCACACGCTGGCACAGACGTCGCTGGGAAGGTGTTTGTGATTGCGGCTAATGTCTACCGGCAGGTGGCTTTAAGTACAGGAGACGAGCCTCGTGCTGTGGGAGCATCAGGTGGTTTTAAGTAAAGGAGATGAGCCTCGTGTTGTGGGTGGGTCCCATCTAAGTGGTTGGGGGCTTTAAGAGCCTCAGGTTTCCGGGCGAAGGAGGAATTTCCACCTCAAGAAAGCGCTGCGTCGGATTATGTCCCACGGGCATGCTACCGCGAGACTCAGGCTCACGTGGCAGAGACCCGGGACCCCCCCAGGGCACATGACCGCGTTCCCTCAGCCCCCATCTCCAGGCCCGGCGATGGGTGACCTAGGCCCAGAGCCCGGAAGGGACCGGCGGTGGGAGAACACCAGGCCAACAGGAGCAGACGCCTGCAGCCAGCGATTTGGGGTGGCTCGGGAACCGGCTCTGGGCCCCGCCAGGCCCGAGTCACCCACGAGCGCCGCGCACCGAGGCTGCAGCCTCTCCAGGGGTGACCAATGTTTGGCCAGATTCACCAGGAGCCCAAGCAGTGACCAGAGGCCCCAGCTGCCTGGTATGCCCCTGGTGGCTGGAGTGGAGGGTGGGGAGCATCGGCTGGGTGGCCCCCCCGAGCTTCACCAGGAGACACGGTAGGACTAGGCTCATGCCTGCTCTCCCTGTAGGGGACCCCCCCCCTCTCCGTGTGTCTGTGTCCAGGGCTCCATCTTCCTATGGGAGCACTAGTCACGGGTTCAGGACCCCTCTGATCCAAGGTGACCCTGATTCACCTTGAAAGCATCTCCATAAAGCTTATGTGCCCTCAGTTACAGGGGAGAGGACTTAGATGGATCTTTTGGGGACACAGTTTAATGCCCCCCACCAGTCTCTGAGGACCAGAGTGCAGTCGCTGGCTGCAGCGACCCCCTGGGCTGGGCTGCTCCTCAGCAAGCTTCTCCTTGGGGCTTAGGGCTGCTCCCTGTGGGGCAGCGCCTGAGGTTGGGGAAATTAGCCTGCCTCCCAGTAGAGATAAAGCCCTGGGGAGGGGCTGTGCCCACCCTCCCCCACCAGCCAGGCTGGACTCCCTGGGGAATGGCTTGAAGGGTGCCACCAGGAGGAGGGGATACCTGAGATGTCCTCACTCTGAGTGCCAGGCCAGCTCTGTTATCCACTCGGCAAGAGCCAAGCCCTGGGCTCGTGCTGGAGTGACTGGGTGTCGTCTCCTGGCCTCAGTGGGTACTGGAAGGGCTCCTCTGATCCTGATCCGCAGTCAGTTCTCCCAGAATTCCCTGGGCATCCTGATGGATGGGGGGGGGCAGCGGCGGTCAGGGTTTCTGCCACGAGGAGTAGCCAGCAGCCGGAGTGGGGCTCCCAGGCAGGCCTGTGAACCACCCTCCAGGCTCTGGCTGGACAGGGCAGGACAAAGGGGGCCTCCAGAGTCAGCAGCCAGCTCTCCCTGGGGCTCGGCCTTGACCCCTTACTGCTTCACAGCAGGCATTGGAGGGGTGGGGGTGGGCCAAGATGCAGGAGCCAAGGTTGGGGGGTGGCCTCCGTGTCCACAGGAAGCATTCAAAGCTATGCAGACCTCCCCTCCCTGTGCGGTCAGAATATTAAGCTAAGGTGGTGATAATTGGCTGAAAAGCATATTAAGGCCTCAAGGACAAATTCGAGGCTCTCACCATTGCTGCAGGGGGAAGGCGGGGTGATGGCACTGTGAAGGGGGCAGAGGCACAGACACAAGGGTCAAACCCCCCACCTGACACAGTTCCCTCCATCTGTCCTGGACCCCCTGCTGTGGGTGATGCCCCACTTCTCCCCTTCCTCCCCACACCTCGATCCTGCCCACCCCCACCAGGCCTGTGAAGGGACAGCTTGGAAGGCGAAGCGGAAGGCACAGCCACAGGAAACTCCGGACCCGCTTCCCCTCCCCTGGGGTTTCTGGGAGGGCGCAGACCCCAGTCTACCCTCCCCCAGGGGAACTGCCGCCCCTGCTGGCAGTCTGGAGGTGTCAGAGCCAGGGTCTGATGTCCGCACCGCCGGGTGTCCAGGCAGGGGCTGCCCAGTAGCTGTGCCCACTCCTCTCCTTAGGCCGCGTCCCATTTCTCCCCTGCTAGGCCCAGACTCGGAGGGACACTGGAAGCCCTGCACACTCGGCCCCCAGCCAGCTGGTCTCCGAGTCAGAGGAGGCCTCGACATCGGCCGGCCTCTGGCACCATCTGCTGGTCACAGCGGGAGGCAGGCCGCCCCCAGCCATAGGGCCCCCCTAACCTCGGGCGAGGGTGGGAAGATCGAGAGCTCCAGGGTGGAGTCCCTAGGCCCCGCACATGGCCCCGCCCCCTACCCCGCCCCGAGCACAACCCTGGGCGTCAAGACCCTGCCTGCAGTCTCCGGCCCCGCCCGCGGCCCCGCCCCGAGCACAACGCCTGGCATCACGACACTGCCCACAGCCTGCCCACGGCTCGGCCCCGGGCCAACCCCCCCACCCCGCCCGAATCACGGCCCTGCCCGCAGCCTCCGGCCCCGCCCACGGCCCCGCCCCGAGCACAACCCTGGGCATCCCGACCCTGCCCACAGCCTCCAGCCCTGCCCACGGCTCTCGGCCCTGGGCACAAACCACCCCCCCTCCAACCATGGCCCGAATCACGGCCCTGCCCGCAGCCTCCGGCCCCGCCTACGGCCCCGCCCCGAGCACAACCCTGGGCGTCACGACACTGCCCACAGCCTCCAGCCCTGCCCACGGCTCGGCCCCGGGCGCAACCCACCGACCCCTGCCCGAATCACGGCCCTGCCCACAGCCTCCGGTCCCGCCCACGGCCCCTCAGCCACTTCTACAGCCTGGCTGTAAGCCCGAAGCTCCCGTGTGGCCTCAGCTGCTCCCTCAACCTCTCTGAGCCTATGTTCTCCTTAGCTACATCGGGTCATAATTACTGCCCTAAGTTTCCAGGAGAGCCGCGCCCTGATTCTGCCGGTAGGCCCAAGTCTGTCTGTCCCCAGACCTCTGGAAGCCTGTTCTGGGGTTTCTGGGGACCCCTCCATTGGAAGGTCCCTCTACAGTGCCCCTCCAGCACCTCACCTTCCCCTGCCCCACAGCCTTTCTCTTGGCAAGCCCTTCTCTTGGGTACCAGTGCCATGGGCATTAGGAGCTCTAGCTGTGGGTGGCATAGACACCCTGGGGAGGGGAGGGGGCAGAGGACTTTCTCAAGCTGGTCTCTCCTCTGCCCACTCCCTGGGGACCTGCCTGCAGGTCTGTGACTGCTCGTCCACAGCCAGGCCCCAGCCCCTCCCGGAGGTGCTCACCATTTCTGTAAGGGGGACAGCTGGGGCCTGTCGCCTGGGGGCTGGCTGGGCCCACCTGGCCATAGGACAAGGGCTGTTAACACCTGGCAAGCTACCCAAGGCCTAAGCCCCGTTGCCCTTGCTTTCTGGCACTGAGACCCTTTTCTGGGGCCAGATCTGGGGACCCCCGCCAGAGGCAGCCTCCTCTTTGTCCCCAAACCTGTCCCCATCAAGCACCTGCCCTGCCTGGGGCTGTTGATAATAACCGGTAGTGTCCCTGAGGGAGAGGACAGGGCCCCTTCTGATTCTGTGCTCTCAGTGGACCACCGTGCTGTGCTGCCAGGCCCAGGCCTGGGCTCCTTCATCTCTAGGGCCCCCATCAGCGAATCACTCAGAGCAAAGCAGGCACTCGCCACCTGGGGGCGCAAGCAGTTCACAAACGCTCCCATCACAAACCAGGGCCATGGAGTCTTGGCTGAGACCTCAAGATTGGGGAGGGGGATGTCCTCCCTGCTTCCTGGTTAGGATTTCCCACGTCATCTGGATTGAGAACCTGGGCTTTCAGGCCGAGACCCGGCGTCACTGATCTCCCTGGCCCCGGGGGAGCTGGGTCGTCATCCCTGCGCCCGGGGCGGGGGGGGGGGGGGAGTGGAGGTCAGCCACCCCCAGCCCCATCCACCCTCTGTGGGCTTTGCTGCCCGGGCAAGGGGCCAGCCTGGCTGCCCCGCACCCTCCAGCAGCTGGCTGGCGACCCTCCCGGTGGCTGGTGGACTCTGCTCAGCCGGGCCGGCCACACCTGCCACAGCAGCTGGTTCAAAATCCCCAAATCCCACAAACCGGCCGCTCGGCCCCATTTGGCCTGGCCAGGGAGTCCTTGGCCCTGTGTGTCAGCCTGTCCCTCACTGAACTGGCCGTCAGGGACTGTGGCCAGGTGGGCAGGTGGGCAGTGCTCCGGCGTCCCGAGATGCTGGCAGACCAGATGGTGCAGACCCCTGCCCTTGGGGTTGGGTGTGCCCCCCCCCCCCCCCCCCCCCCCCCCCCCGGGGGGCGGGGGGGCCCCCCCCCCCCCCCCGCCCCGAGCTCGAGTGAACCTGGAGGGTCTGCAGACTCACTTAGCAGGGCGAGTAAGAGACTTTCACGTAAGAGTCTGGCTACCCCGGGCCTGAAGGAGGGGAGTCTGCGGTGCTGACCGTTTTCAGTCAGGGGGCCACCAGGGAGGCTCTGGCCCGTGGTCGTGACGGGGACCCCCAAAACTCAGGCTTCAGGGCGCAAGGCAGCAGGAAGTTTGCAAGGCGGCACCACGCGGATGCTTGCGGTAACCCTGCACGCCTGCGGGCACCTGCGGTATGCTGCTGTGGCCCTGGCCGAGGGGCCCTCGGCGACCACGCTGTGCCACACAGGGGCAGCCTCCTCCTGGCCCCCTGGGCACGGATGACAACCGTGAGCGCCCCCGGCTTTGCTCAGGCACCCCCTCCCTCCGGGGTCCCTCACTGAGGCCCCCCAGCCTCTGCCTCGCCCCCACACCCGCCCCACCTCTGCTCAGCCCCAGGACGCTGGCTGGTCGGCACATGTCAGCCTTGGGGAAGGGGTGAGGGCAGCTGCTGGGTGTTGATGTTCGCTCGCTGCCCCGGGGGGGAGGGGGTTTTCCGGCACCGGGGGAGGGGTCAGCCACGGTCGCTGAGCAGAGATTCAGGCCCAGAAGAGGGAAGGCCCCACATCATCACAAGTAAGCAGCCCCAAGGATGGTTTCCTACACGCAGCTTGAACCCCTGAGCAGCTTGAACCCCTGAGCGGGCGCAGCCCCAGGAACTGTGTTCGTGCTCCCCACCCCTATCCGGGAGCAGCACGGTGGGGGGCCTGGGCAGGGCTCAGCCCTGCGCTCTCGGCCATGCAGGCCTCCCCCTGCAGCCCCTCCCTCCTTCCCTCCTCACCCCATCAGCCCTGCCCCCAGGCATCTGCAGTCACCCCCTCAGCCCTGTCCACAAGCATCTGCACTCGCTGTAACTGATCCCCCAGGCGGGGCGGCCCGGGCTCTGGGCTCCCCTGGCCCTCTCGTCTCCGGCCCAGCTGTTGCCGGGGAGGCCGTGTCTGTCCCGGGGGCCAACAGCTGCAGGCCCGGAAGCCCCCACCTAGCCTGGAGCAGGTGGGCCCTCCGTGGCCCAGTCCGGTCTGCCAAGGGCCAGTCCCAGGGGTACGGGGGCCCCGTGCCCTCATCCGCTAGGCCTTGGGGGTCCTGGGCTGGGGGCAGGACCTTAGGGGTCCTCGGGCCTGCGGCAGCAAGGCTGGCCGAGCGCTCGCTACAGACAGAGCCGGGAAGGACATCTGCCACCCGCCACACCACCCAGCCCTTCGAGGCCAGTGATGCAAACCCAGACGGAGAGCCTTGGTCAAGGCACCGTCCACTCCGTTTTCGCCGCGACAGGAGGGGGTCCCTACGCTGTCAGGCCACTTGTGAACATTTATCGAGGGGCGCCCCTCTGTCTTGGGGTGCCTCTGATGGGTGCTGGACTGTGAGAGAATGAATTCGTGTTGTTTTCAAGCCCCCCACTTGCGGGGAGCGTTTGACTGGCCCAGGACGCCGGCACACGCCCTCTGTCCCTGGACGCAGCAGGAAACTGCCGAGTGGCTTCCTGGTGCCCGGTGCCCAGGAGGTGCCCGGCAGGCCCGCCTCTGAGCTGTCCACTGGCCCTGCCGTCCCCCCGACGTCAGCCTCGTCCCTGACCCCCCACGAGCGCTGAGCCAGCTCAGTGGCCTCCACGGTGCTCGCTCGTGGGCAGCGTCACCGGGCAGGGTGGGTGCTTCCCTGAAGGCCTGTGCACTGAGCTCAAACCTGCACTGTTGAGGGACCGCTTGTCCTGAGGGCAGAGACTCCAGTTCAGGGGCGGCCAGTCCACAGACGCCCCAGGCTCCAGGGTCAGAGACCTGCCTGCTTGTCCTCCAGGCAAGCCCGCTGAGGCCACCAGCGCATGTCTGCCCCGAGAGACGTGTTTCCACTGAGCCCACGTCTCCCTCCCGGGGCCCCGGTTATCAGCGGGAGGGAGTAAACCCTCATGCCGGCCAAGCCCAGGGGTGGTGGCGCTCAGGGATGCGGGGCTCAGCCAGGGGAGCTGGTGGCTGCCATGAGAGGTCGAGGACGGGAGCCGAAGGCTCAGGGCAGGGCTGCAGACCCCGGGAGAAGGCTCTGTGGGGACACAGTGGGGGCTGGGCAGTGTGGCTCCGCGGGGGATTGAGCCCTGGTCACCCCATCGGGAGAGGCTGACACAGTGGCCTGTGGGTGCCGTGTTTGCTGAATGAGCTGGGTGACATCTAAAGATCGCCCCGAATAGCACCCAGCCTGGGGCCGCTCGGGCCTCTGAATGAGGCTCCAGGCCACTCCTGAGAGGAGTCAGGTCAACCTCAGACCTCAGCCACCCAGCAGCCTGGCCTCCTGGACCCCGGTGGCCAGCTGACTCCCTGGGCTGCCTTGCACGAAGACGCGGGGGTGGGCATTCCGGCTTCCCCAGCCCGGCCCCCTCCTGACCCCCTCACGACAGGAGGCCTCAGCCAGACACCACAGGCGGACAAGGTCCGGCCCCTTCCTAGCTTCAGGCACCGTGACGCGGCGCCCCTGCCCCGGCACCCAATCCGTCAGCCGCCCCTCCAGCCCAGGGCCCAGCCGCAAGGTGGCTAGCCGGCTTGAAACAGGTGATTTATCTGGGCTTCGTTTCAAGCAAACATCTGATGGTTTTACTCGGACGGAGCGGCTCCCCGCACGGTCTGGATTTCCCATCTCCGGGAACCCTTCACTTCTGAGAGGGGCTGGAGCAGTGGATGTTTATTTTATCACTTTTCCCTGCTCAGGAGTTTAATAATTCAGCAGCAGTTCTGGGGCGGCTCCGCATGGATCCGTTTGTCTCTCCGGATCTCATTCCTTCCCAGACCCCCATGTGTCCGCGCCGGCTGGCCGCATATCATGTGTTCCCGCGAAAGTGGTTTTCCTATTAAGAGCTTCATTTCAGCCAGATTGTCCTACCATTCCTCGTCTCGGACGCGTCTGGGGCCAGCGGCAGCTCCACGGGATCGAGCGGCACCCCTGGCAGGCTGGTCCCCGAAACCTCAGGTGCCCTGGCTGGACGCGCGGGCCGGGCGGGCGCCCGTGGGCGTCCCGCCTCCCCGAGGGCAGACATCAGGGCCCACGCTGCGAGTCTTGGCTCTGGCCGGACCGGCCCCACCAGGAGGGCTCCAGGGAAGGTCATTCAGCACCCACTGGGCGCGGCTGGTTTCACGTTCCTCATGTCCACACCAGGCGCTCATGGCCTCCCCTCGCACACAGGGCCCTGAGGGGCGACGTCTACCAAGCTCCGTGGGCTGCTGACGGCACACACCGTTCGGACCGCGGCACAAATTTGCACTCTGCTCTCACACGACCACCCGACGGAGACATGACGATCATCCCGTGCCCTGGACAAGGAAGCCAGGGCCTAGACTGGGCGAGCTTCCAGGAGCAGGAGTGGGGGGAGGGAGGCCGCCCCCCCTGCCCAGCCCCCTCCTCCGCAGCCTGGCCCAGGGCACTTGAACGAAGTGGGGACTTCGTGGGGATTCTGACGGTGCGGGAGGGTGACTTCAGGAAGACCCAGTGACCGAGGGGGCTTGGGGCCAGCTGAGGGGCCAGGTCTGCCCCTCCCGGGCGTGGACCACCCTGATCGGGCAGCAAGGGCTGCGGGACCGTCCCCCTCACGGGCCCCCCACCTGCCGGCCCCACCCTGTCTTGTGACCTCTTGGCCGATCTCCACCAAAACTAGATCATAAAGATCAGGGCTGCAGGGGTCTGTGCGGGCAGCACTCCTTGATGTAAACAGCCCTGCGCTGACCACACTCCCTGGCCCCCACCCAGCCCCCAGCCCTGGACAGAACCAGCGGCCCCAGGCCTGGCCTCCCCTCCCCCCTGGGTCCCGGCAGAGCGGATGGGTGGGCTCGTGGGGTGCGGGGCCCAGGAGGGTGCAGGGGGCAGCTGAGGGGGGACAGGCGTGGGCCTGCCTCCCGGGCTCTGCCAGCGCTTCCGGCGGCCGGGTTATCGGGGTGACAGGCGGGGGCCCCACTGAGACAGCAGCGGCTGCAGCCCGTCTCTCACTCCCCTGATAGCGCCAGGCACCGCGCCGATCGGGAGGAGCCCTCGGGGGCCGCGACCAGCCCAGGACCCAGTGCTGCTGGCGGGGTGCTTCCTGACCCCTGACCCCCGCATTTGGGAAAGAACACAGGCCTGAGGAGCCCAGTGCAAAATGAAACGTTCACAGATGGTTAGGGACCTCAGGGCAGGGCACCCCCCCCCCCCCCCCCCCCCCCGTCGGTGCTGGGCCAAGGCCTCCGGGCTCTGCGTCCCGTGAGGGGGGCCCCGCGGCTGTGCGTTGCCTGGCCGTGGGGCTCGGGAACCCGTGTCAGCCCCAGGCCAGCCGGGGAGGGGCGCGGGCACACGGCCCTCACCTCGCCCCACCCTCCTCCCTGCACACGTGTGAGTGCAGCTGTGGACCCCGGGCAGGAGGAAATCCTCTGCTTTGCAAAGGTCCCGGGGGAAGCAGGGCTGCCTGGAACAGCTGGGAGGGGGCTGGCTGGTGGGGGGGGGGGGCCCTGGGCTGCTGTCCCGACGCTCCGGCGGGGGCCGGGCTGCGGGCACCGTTTCTGAACTGGGAGGCACGGCGGACGCCCCCCAGGAAACCCCTGGACTCAAGGATCGCCCCTCATCCACTGAGGAGAGCTGGGAGGTGAGGCGTCCCCAAGTGGAGGCCACTGCCCTCACAGGGCTCCCCCCAGGGGCCGAGCTGGGGCCCCCGGCCACTGAGTGGCTGCCACTGCCCCAGAATAGGGCCGAGCCCCCTAACCCCCTCTTGCCAGGAAAGAACCCCAGGAATCAGTGTCACGGAGTTACCTCTGCAACAGCCAAAGGTGCAGCCGGTGGGGGCGGGGTGCCGAAGGAAGAAGGGTGGGGCACGAGGGGGCGCTGTGGGGTCCTGAGCCCAGGGAGGGTCGTGGCCCTTCCTCCCAGCCGCCCCTGGAGCTGTCCTGGGGGGGTCCGTGAGGCTGCAGTCAGGTGTGACCCGGGGACACTGGACAACCCCTTCGGGGAGCAGCGGCCTTGGGGGTCAGACAAGGGGGTTAGTGGCCACGTGCAGGCTGGAGGACAAGGACACCCCTGCTCAGAGCCCTCCCCCACCACCTGAAGCAGGCCCGGCTACGTGGAGGCCCTTCGCGGAGCCCCCCCACAGCCGCAGCATCGGCCTGCTTAGGACGTGCTGGCCTGAGAAGTGGGGGCCCAGTCTCTAGATCCCCAGGGAGGAGGGGTCCGCTTGGTGACCCTCCAGTGGGTGGGGAGGGGAATAGAGCCTGCTAGGCCTGCTAGGCCAGAGTAGGTCCGAGATGCTTCTCGGGAGAACACACAGACAAGGCCACAGGCAGCGGAAGCAGTACCTGGGCCCCCGAAGCCTTGGTCCACCTGGAGGAGGAAAGGGACTGGTGCTCGCCTGTCACAGGCCCCAGAGCTCATCCCCAGTGCTCCTCCCTGCTCCTGGGATCGGCTCGACATCCTGAAGTCCTCCGAGGCAACTAACAGAAACATCAGTCTCCCTGATGAAGGGAGTGAGTGAAAAGCACACACACGTTTCTGGATCATGAAGCTGGGACGATGGCTTCAGGCACGGCTGGATCCAGCACTCTGCTTTCCTGACTGTTCCACCGCTCAGTTCAGCTTCTCTGTGCTTTCACTCTCCCAAGGCAGATGGCCTCCTGCATATGCTGAGCTCCAGAGATGTGAGGTCTGTCTGTCCTTTGTCTCATGTGGGCTCTGCAGTCACCTGCCTTACCCCATGCCTGGGAAAAGGACCCTGTGATAAATCCCCCTGCCTACCCCACAAAGCCCAGGCGGTCAGAGGAAGAGTGGCCTTGGTCCCCTCTGAGGATCTGTGGGGTCTAGGCCTCCAAGAACCTCAGCACTCAAAGGTTCTTTGCCTGGAGGGGGTGCTGGTCGTTCTGTGACTCCCTGGGATGTTCAGCAGGATCTCGGGATGAGGTCCTCAGCACCCCGGTGCTAGGCTAGACGCACCCAGGCCTCCCGGGGGGGGGGGGGGGCACAGCCAGCCCTCCTCGGCTTGGTAACTATCCCCGGAGCCGCACCCAGCAGGCTCTTTGGGGGACCCCTTCCCAACAGAGCGTGTTCGGGACACGTTCCGGGAGCAGCAGGACAGCACCTGGGGCGGCTTTAGTGTCCACAGAGCACCTCCCAGCTGTGGGGAGCTGAGGTCTGGGGACCCGAGGGAAGCCAGGGGCGGCTGGCGGCACATGGCCGGTGCCCAGCTCCAGGTGAAGCCCAGACACCCTGGGAAGGGGCCCAAGACACGCAGCTCGCGTCCCGGGTAAGCCCCACCCTCTCCTCAGGGGGGTGCCGGGCCAGGAGCCGCACGGGGCTGGGGGCACGGGGCCCGGCTGCGCCGCGGCCCAGCTCGGGCGGGGCCTGCCTGTCCGGCTCCGTGCTGCCCGCCCGGGCAACCACCCCACACAACGGGGCTCTGAGCCCGGGGTGGGCCGGGAGGCGCTGCCCGCCGCCCGCCGGCCGCCCGCGCACAAGGGCCCCATTGTGTGGCTGCGGCTGTGGGCGGCAGGTGGCTGCCCGGTCCCGCACGGGGAGGCCCTGCCGCCAGCCGCGCGAGCGGAGGAGGGCACCGCGGGTACTGGCGGGGCGGGGGCACGGGTGGGCCGGGCCGGGCCAGGGCACGGCACACACAGAGCCGGGGCTACAGCATGAAGGCACCCATTCTCCCGACCCCAGCCCCGCCCGCTTGGCCTGGACAGCATGTGGCGAGGCGGCCCTCGCCCCGCTGCCGGCCGTGGGCCAGTGCCCGGCCACACCCGGGACTTGGATGCTGTCGCTGTGGCCTGGGCGGTGGCTGGGGCTGGCAACGGGGGGCCGGCTCTGAGCAGAGCAGTCCTGGCAGCTTCCTGGAGGTGGTGAGAGGCGGGAGGGGCAGGGGGTGGGCCCCCAGGAGCCAAGCACGGCCGAGGGCAGTCCCTGGGCGAGAGCAGGCCTGAGTTTCACACCCCGACTTGGCCCCTCTGCGCCTCGGTCTCTCCATTTGCACCAGAACCGCCCGAGGGTGGCTGAGAGCATATGACGCGAGCTACCCCAGGGATAGGGCCACCCCAGGGTCAGAGCCACACCGGAAAGACCTCACATACCCTCGGGCCCTCCCTGGCCGTCCGGGGCCTCTCTGAGGTGCCCCTCTGCCCACCTGGCTGGCCTGTGGCAGACCGACCGGCGGCTGGCAGCGTGGGCCACCGGGAGGGCCTTGGGCTGCCCCTTCCTTGGCCTCCGAGTCGGCTCGCAGCCCCCCTCCCACCCCCAGGCCTCTCACCCCAGGCAGTGAGCCGGTGCCCGGCTGCCCTGGGCTGGACCCCGGGCCGGCCTCTCCGGGGGAGGCGCGAGGCTGGGGCTCGGCTCCCCCCGGGCCCTGCACCCCCACACCGGCTGGGAGCACACGGGGGGGCCGACGCCAGCCTCCCTCCCCACCGTGGCGTGAGGTAAGGACGGCTGCATCCGGCCTGACGGTCAGGCAGGCCTCTGGCAACTCGATGCTGGGCGAGCTCCACCAAGGCTCTCGGGCCAGACCGGGGGTCCAGGGTCAGGTTGCCTTGCAACCCCCCACCCCCGCCCCGTGCCCAGGCCAGCAGGCGGCGCCCGCCCTCCAGCGCCCCTGGAGGCTGGTGTCGGTGTGGTTATTCCTCAAAACCAGAGGTTTGCGTGAATGCTGTTTAATGTACAGGATGCGACAGAAGCGAAAGGCAGGAACAGTCCGCCCCAGCGGCAACATCTGAGTCAAAATAACACTTGGCCCGGGCCTGGGCTCCCCTGGGGCTGCAGGGGCATGGACGGTAACTCACACCCTCCTGCAGCCCAGCCCTGCCATGGACTCAAAGCCATCTGCCCTTATCAGCTCTGCGCGATGGTCTTGGGAGGCCCAACAGGAACCCAGATGGTCCCATTTTACAGATGAGAAAACTGAGGCCCGGGCCTGCCAATGCCTCAGGGCTGCGCTGCTGGGTCTGTGTGGGATGCCCCGTCCTGGGCCGTGTCCCGCTTTGGCCTCTTTCCGAGGAGGACACTCCCGGGGGCTCCTGTGCTCACTGCCCCCCACGCCGCTCAAGGGGGGGCTGGCTCCATGCAGAGCACCCCTCGCCGCCGGCCTAGAGAGCCAGGCAAACCTCTTGGCTCTGAGGCCAAAACCCTCCCCAGCATCTCAGCCGGGCCTCCTGCCCAGCTCTGCCTGCCCCTCCGCCCGGGCCCGGCCGAGGAGGCCCCCCTGGGGCTGGCGGTCCGGAAGGGGCTCGGCGCACGGTGCCAGCCTGTTGGGCCGACTGGCGCGCTCGGGGAAGCCAGGGTGTCAGGGAGACATGTTCCAGGCGATTGAGAGAGCTCAGCCGGGCGTGAGACGGTGTGGACCCGCAGGACCGTGGGGAGAGCACGTCTGTTTACTGAAGCCAGGAGAGGGTGGCCCGCCCGGGGCCGGGCCCACGGAGCTCTGCCTCTCTGCGGTTCAGCCCAACGGTCTCGCGGGCCCGCGGGCCTCACCTCCTGCCAGGCATCCCTCCTCCCTCCTCAGCCCTGCTCACCAACCCCTGCCCGTCCCACTGGCCCCAGCTCAGGGCCACCTCCTCCAGGAAGCCTGCCTGAGACCACCCTCTCCTCCCTGTAGCAGCTCATAGCAGGTGCTGAGAGTCCAAGAAGGGGAACTAAAGCCTGGAGTCGCGGCATCTGTCTGTCCCCCTCTTGGCCGTGCAGGATCTGGGACACGACATCTCACCCGTGCCCGTGTCTGAGGCTCCCCGGCACGGGGGTCTCTGTCCTTGAGGTGCTCCGGTCAGGGTGTGCGTGTCTTCCCTGGTGTCGGCTGGCAGATGCAGGCCCCATGTGATGATTGTCGCCCCCAGGGGACCCTGCTGGGCTCTTGCCTCTGGGGGCAACCAGGACCCCCGCCCCCCGCCCCCCCCCCCACTCAGGCCTCAACCACCGTCCCCAGCCCCACCTTTCCCGGCGCCAGCAGGCTGGCCGGGGGCGCGTGGGGAGGGCAAATAGAGGGCTGGGCGGGGTGATGGGGTGGGGGCTCCCCCCCCCCCCGGTCGCCTGGATGTGGCACAAATCGATTCTCCCCCAATTTCTTCCCGGGCCAATCTGGAGGCGGATCAGACACGGAATCCCACAGCCGGCGCAGCGGAGCCAGGCTTAATTCCGAGCAAGCCCGCTCCCCCGCCAGCCTCCCCCCACCCCGGAGCCCGAATCACAGCCAGAGCCCAATTACCCGCGCTCCCGTCACGCCCTGCGGCTCTGCGGGGACATGGGGGACAGCCTGACGCCCCCCCCCCCAGGCCCACGGGTGCCCCACCCCTGCCCAGACCCCAGCGGGCTGGCCGGTGCCCACTGCCCTGTACCCAGGACAGGCAGGAGCTAGACCCCCAGGCAGGGACCTCACTGTCCCACCGAGGACTGGGCTTGGCCCCCTCCCTGCAGTGGATCTGTGGGCAGTGGCCTGGAGCTGCCTAGAGCTGCCCCCGTGGCCCGCTCCAAGGCCCCAGAGGGCGCCAGGCCCCCTTCAGCTCCAGGTGGACGGTGCGTGTCTGGCCAGACGCCGTGAGGCCCTGAACACGTGGGCCTCATGCGGCACAGTGACCACGTGGCTTTTCTCCAGTTCTCAAAGTTTAAAAATCCTTCGCTGGGCGAAGGGCGGGCCCCGGGTTTGGCTTTGGAGTGAGAAGTTTAGGTAGACGCGCTCAGCGCCAGACGGCAGCTTCGGAAAGCCTCTCGTTGGGGTGCACGTGCAGGGGGGTGGGCTGGGGTCCAACTGGGGGCAGGGCTCAGGGGTTCTGGCTTCCCCGGACAGCAAAGGGGGGCCTGGAGGCTTCTCGGGGAGGCTGCAGCGAGGAGCCCCGGACCCGGGTCAGTGGAACCCTGGGGCAGGAAACCCACCTTTCTCTGTCCTGGGGTTCCTGAGTGTGAAGAAGGGGCTCTGGGGTCAATGCAGCCACACCTGGGGTGTTACCTGGTGACCAGGATGGCTCAGCAACCTTGCCCTCCTCTCAGGTCTTCTGCTGCGTGGGCTCCACGCTTCTCCCTTCCCCCAAACACCCTTCCTGCCTCCCTCCCTCCAGCCGCAGAGACCATGGCAAAGGAGGCTTATCCCTGCCACAGGACCTTTGCACTTGCCCTTCCTGGAATTCTTCCACCCCAGATCTTTGCACGTGGTCTCTGTCTTATTCAGCAAATCCAGTCGAAGCGGCCGCCTCCTCTGATTTGGTCTGTTTGGGCTGGTATGACACTCTTGGGGGCTTACACGGCAATTATTTGGTACGTTCCGGAGGCTGGAAGTCCAAGGTCAGTGTCTGATGAGAACCTGCTTCACCGCTCATAGACAGCAGACCCCTTGCTGTGTCCCCTTCGTGGGAGGCACCTCTTGTAGGGCGGCCGTTCATGAGGCTCATGACTCGGTTACCTCCCCGAGTCCCCACCTGCTAGCACATGACCTTGGGAGTTGGGATTTAACCTGAGAATCTGTGGGGAGCGTGAACGTTCAGTCTGTGGCCTCGTCTGAGGAGCCTCCCCAACCACCGCGCGTGCCCACGGCGCGTCGTCCTGTCCCAGCGGCGTGTGCGTCCGCCTCCTGCTCGTCCCGCCAACCCAGCCCCGCTCCCGACGCTCGCGGGCGCTCAGCTGGTGTTGCTGACCGAGTCGGCAAACGAGTGGCGCTGAGGGTCCCCGGCCGGAACGGGGCGTCGAGAACTGGCCGTTTGGTTACATGATCTGCCAACATCTGGCGGGCGATTCTTTTCACTGAATTAGCCGGCTGTTTCGGAGTCGTGCATAACCAGGCTGATTAAATTCATTCTCGCGGGTTGACTCGGGTTGACGGAACAGAGCAGGGAACTCGGGAACGGACCTCGAATGCAGGGGCCCTTGGCGTCCCGGGCGTCAGCGAGAGGAAAGCACGAGTCCCACGGGGACCAGTGTGGGACGTGAGCGCCCGAAGGGAAGCGCCACATGAGGGCCCCTGAGGGACCGGGGGGCGGAACGTGCTGAGGGATCTCGCGGAACCTTGACACCAAGGCCAGAACGGCTCGCTCAGGGGCGCATCCGCCCCCGGACGAGGCTGGGGCCCGGCAGCAGGAGGCGGACGGCCTGACCCTGCCTCCGTCACAAGGGAGTCCCCGGAAAGGGAGGACGCGGTCTGAGCTGAGAAGATGTGGGGTGCGTGGTCCTTGCAGGTTGGCCGTTAGTCAAAACGGGAAAGGACAGAAGCCTGGGGCCCTGCAGGAACCTGGGGCTCAGGACAGAGAGCGGAGGGCCGGCCCGGGACACGAGCGCTCCCCGTCAAGCGTGCGGCACGTTCCCGCTGCTCGCAGAGCACGCGTGACGTCCCCAGGAGCCGCCGTGCCTCAGGGAGAACCTGGCTTCGCGCCCGCTCCAGCTCGCACACCCGGGCTGGGGGACCGGCTCCCGCGTCACCACTGGTCATGGCCCCCCGGGGGGGGGGGGCAGCCTCTAGTTCCCGGTCACATCGAGTGATCACAGGGAGAGAAACTGGAAATGGTGGTTGGGAGGACAGTAACCACATGGTGCAGAGAACAAGGAGCCTCGAAAATGTATCAGGACAGACCGTGTGGGCAAGGGAGCGGGACCCGGTCTGATTTACCGGCCGACACCTCAGCCGAGCAGAGCAGCAGAGAGCAAGGCCGGGCACTCCCCTCCATCCCTGGGGCTTACAGACACGGGGCGGGGGACAGACAGGGAGGGAGGGGCAGTGGCACAGAGCAGGGCACGATGAGGTAGGGTCCTGGCGGCCAGGAGGGCCGTCCGTGGACGTGCCCTTTCTCCCTTCGCTCTCCGGCCGTTCCGGTGAGCTTCTCAGCCTCTCTCGGTCTTGATCTCCTTTGATTAGTTTAAGGATAAAAACGTCACCCCTTGGACAGGTGGGTCCTGAGGACTAGAAGGGGATTTTACTAGTAAAAACCTGGGCAGAGCCACCTCAACGCTCGTAGATGGATGAAAGGGACCGTGACAGCCTGAGGGACTGTTCCCACACCTGCCCCAACACGGGTGAACCTTGAGAACTTGACGCTAAGTGAGTCGGCCGTGGAAGAACAAATCCCGTCTGATTCCACTTACATGAGGTCCCCGAGAGAGTCCAGTCCAGGGACACAGAAAACAGGTGGGGGGTGCCAGGGGCTGGGAGGTCCCCAGGGCAGGAGGTGGGGGCTGGGGGTCCTCAGGGACAAGGTGGGGGCTGTGAATCATCTGGGAGGAGGTGGGGGCTGGGGGAAGGGCTTCTAGACCTCAGGGCGGAGTCCAGCAAGCACAGGGCTGGCCGCCGGCTGGGAGCCCAGGTCCCCAGGCCCCGGAGCCCGGGTGTTGGGGGAAAGCACCCTCGGGTTGGCAGAGCGGCTGGCTGAAGTCGTCTTTGGCTTACGACACTGGGGCTTGCGGTCCCCCAGCTGCAAGGCCGCTTCCCTAATTACATGCTGGGGCCCTCGGTGGGGCCAGCCTGGCTGCGGTCTCAGAAGGAAGCTTCCAGCCTCAGGGCCCCGGGAGACCCGAGACCCTCCGGGCCGCGGGGCGGCCGTGGCGCTGTGCACGTACGTGACCCTTCGTGCAGCGGGACGCCTGCGCCCCGTGAGGTCCCGCGGCCGGGCTCCCGGTGTGCGGGCCGCACCTCCCGTCACGAGACTTCTGTTTCCCTAAAACCCAAACACGGAGCCTTCCTTGTCCATCAACAGACACGGTTTTGTCAGACTTGGATTCAAGTCCAGCTTCGCTACCAGCTGTGTGGCTTCGGCCAGGGCGCCTAACCTCTCTGAGCCCTGCTTCCACAGGTCACAGGACAAAGAGGACACTCTCGTTCTCGGGGCCACGCCGAGGCCCGTCCTGTCCCAGGCTCGTGCGGGAAGGAGCGTGCACCTCCCTTGCGGCCGTGGCAGACAAGGGCGTGGGGTGGGCGTCCCCACACTTGCTGACCCGGGTCTGTGGGGGGTAGAGCAGGCCTCCCCAGAGCACAGGGGCGCTTTCATGGGGGCGTCCAGCCGCCACAGACCCTACTTCTCCGCCCGGTTCCGCGGGACAGGCCCAGGGAGTCTGTTGGGAAGGAATAGAGCTAAAGACCCTTGACCCGTCGGCAGCCTGGCTTGAATTCTGGCTCCTTCCGGCCCTGACGCGTCGCTCGGCCCCCTGCCTCGGTTTCCCCACCTGGAGGCCCCCTCCGGAGGCCGCGTTCTGCTATATCAGCTGCCCCTGCTGTGTGGGGCTTTGTGACGGGGCCCGAGCAGACAGGGGCATCTGTGTAATAAATCACCCCAGAACTTAGCTGCTTAAAACACTTGTCGACATTTACCGTTCACGCAGCTTCTGAGGCCCACGGATCCGGGAGCAACTCGGCCAAGAGGTTCCGGCTCCCGGAGTTTTCGGAGTCCTGACCTTGAAGCTGAAGGCCGCCCGGCAGGTCAGACCACCCTTCCTGGGTCCCTCTTGCCTGAGAAGGCAAGAGTCTGGCTGCGGGGGTCTCCCGGCCCCACCAAATCGGGCCTCCCCGTCCTCCTGTGCGAAAGTTCCCACCACCATGGCCACGGCGCATCGGGAACTTGGCCGCTTTTTCCTTTGTTGGTGAGGGAATCAGCGCATGTTCCTCCCAGGGGGCTCTGCTGTCACCGGGATGAGTCTACACACAGAGCATTGACTGAACCCTGCTCTCAGTAAAAGTCACGAGGGCCAAGCTTCGGGCACGGCAGAGCTGGGCTCAGGTTTGACTTCTCCCCTGACTGGACACGTACCTCCTCCCACGGACCACACCCCCAGGGCAACGGCGGGCCCGGGCCTCCAGATGTCTCTCATGAAGGGGGCCCGGGCAGGGTCACAAGGATTGGTGCCCATGACAGCAGCCCAGGCCCCAGGACGAGGGCTGAGCAAAGGGGGGTACTCCCGTGCCCCTTGACCCAGGTCCCGACTTGCCCGCCTCGGACCCCAGCACGGTGGCCGTGTTATTGGACACGTCACTAGGGCCACCCATCCCAGCAGCTCGGAAAACCCCGCCAGCCGATGGCCGAGCGTGGGTGCGAAGGACCCGCCAGCGCACAGAGGCAAAGGTGCTCGCCGAGGTCCCCTGGCTGGGGGCAAGTTCAGGCCTGGCCTGAACCAGGACCCTCCTGGACCCCCTGACTTGCATCCCTCTCAGCCACGGGCTGCAGCCGGCGACCGCCGAGGAAAACCACAGGTGACCGCACGCTGGTGTCCCCGAGCCCCCAGGGCAGTGAACGCACAAACCGCGGTGCAGAGGGCGAGGCCGCTGCTGGGACCGTCTCCAGGCAGATCTTATCTCTCAGCCGGCACCCCTGCCCACGGGGTGTTCGGCTTCCTGGGCCCCCTCCTCATTTCCGCGCCTCCAGGATTCGCAGCTTTCCCGGCAGGAAGCGGTGCTGTTCCCGCAGACGGTGGCCGGGGGGGCGGGGGGGGGGCTTCCTTGGGAAGCCACGGGGCCCCAAGCTGGTGCGGGCCAGGAGAGGGGGCCCTGATCATTACAAGTGTGCAGAACTCACAGGGCCGGCAGAGACGGGGTGGCCCCGGGCTCCAGGGTGGTGGCCGGAAGGGGTGCAGCCTGAAATGAATGAGGGCTGCCAGGGGGTCCTCCCCGCTAACTCTCCATCACAGCTCCCCGCCCCCCCCGGGGTCCACCTCTCCCAGACGCCTGTCCCAGAACTGACGTCCCTTTCTGCCAGAGTATCTCCCCTGGGTTCCTGAGGGTGGGGGCCCCCATGGAGCCCGGGGCCGAGCCCCCTCTGACCGCCTGAGTGCCTTCCTAGCCCCCTCCCCACTCCAGGACCCCCCGAAGCGCAGCCACTCCGGGGGGAGCGGGGATGCCTGCTCAGCGCTATGAGCCCCTGGGCGAGAGTCCCAGAGGCGCCCCCCCCACCCGGAACCCCACACGAGGCGGGACTCCCAGGGCTGATTTGCAGGGGCGCGAGGGGGTGGAGACGGGACAGCAGCCAACGTGAGTGAAGCCAGGGTGTCTGTGTGCCTCCTGGAGGGGACCTCCAGGTGGGCTGCAGCAGGGGAGGAGGGGAAGAGCTGACGTGGGCCGGCTGTGTCCCCTCAGGGACCCCTGTGCAGGGCAGAGACCCAGGACTTCCGGGTCGTTCAGCCGGGAACACAGAAGTGAACCAGGGAACCTTGCTCCCCTCCCTGCCCAGACGCCTCGTGGCGCCCTTGTCCTGGGGACACAGCCCAGCCCAGGGCTAACCTGCACACTATAGGTGAGCCGAGACCCGCCCCAGGGCCCGCTGCGTGCACCCTACTGGACTCCTTCGGGGGTTAATGCGGGAGCCCCTCCCCACAACACTGGCCCCTTCTGACCCCTCCGGGCTCTACCCCTCCCCCCTCCAGCGCCCACTCATCCAGCTCTGAACAGGGCCCCGTTGTCCACCGCAGCCCACGCCAGGGAGTAGGGGATGTCAGGCCACTGCCTCAAGCTCACGTGGGCTTAGCAGGACCTTGGGAGAGGCCCGTTACGCTCACTTGCTCCCAGGGACGGTGGCTGCCTTGGGGGTCTCCAGGACCGGGCTCTGGCCCAGCCCCAATGCTCCTGCCTCCTCATTGGCCTCTGTCCACAGCAGCAGCTTGGGCTGGCTGAGGACGTGGGCCCTACCACTTCCCACCTGTGTGGCACTGAGCCTCAGTTTACCCCCACGCACCCCCCAGGGAGGCTGGGAGTGTGAGGAAGGTGCTCGCCAAACGACCCCTTGCTCCCTGCGAAACTCCACAAAGCAGGGCCCCGTCAAATCCAAGGTCCCCAGCCTCCCTGCAGCTCCCCGTGGCCAAGCCCCCCCGCCCTAGCCCCAGACAGCCCCTCACAGCACCCTGAGGCCGCCTCCACAGCCGGAAGCCTTAGACCATCCCCACTGGCCTCAGGAGCCCACAGAGATGACGTCAAGCTGAGGTCGGAGGGTGTCCATACCTGCACCCTGGACGGCATCTGCTCAGGGCCAGGCCCCTCCAGACCTCTGTCCAGATGCTCTGATCACACACCACCACCGTGGAGCTGGCCTCGCACTGGACCTCATGACTGCTCCTTGGGTTCCTAGGGCCCTGGCAGTCCGGCCACCCTGGCCCGCAGCGGCCACTCCACGGCCAAGCCCACGCCTCAGCCCCCAGGGGCCCATCCAGGCTTGGCTCTCATCCTCAGGCCCAAGCACAGTCTGGACCAATGGCTGCTGGGGGCACGTGGGGGTCTCCCCAGCCTGGAACCCCCACCCTTTCACACCCACCTCCTCGCCCGTCCTCTCCTGCCCAAACCACCTTTTGTCCAGCTGTTCTCTTTTCTCTGGTCTGAATCAGCTTGGACCCTCAGACACATCTTCCCTCCTGGAGCTTTCCCCCGTCCAAAGAGGGTGAGTAATTACACTGCTATAAACTGGAAACACTTCTCAGCAGCAGTGATAGGAGTCAGCAGGTCCACACTCCCAACTGGAGCCCACAGCTGTGGTCTGGGCTGCCTGCCTGGTGGCCAGCAGAGAGGCTGAAGCCCTGGGGAGGAGGGTGAACTGTGAGGCTTGCTGGAGCTCACTTCCCCTCCCATTTATCATTTGCCCAAGGTCAAGCACACAGAGGGATGGACAGATAGATGGAAAAACAGACAAATAGAGGGGTAAATGAACATATGGATGGATGGATGGATGGATGGATAGATGGATAGAAGGGGATGGATGGATGGACGGATGGAAGGGGTTGGATGGATGGATGGAAGGGGTTGGATGGTTGGATAGATGGATAGAAGGGGTTGGATGGATGGATAGATGGATAGAAGGGGATGGATGGATGGATGGAAGGGGATGGATGGATGGATGGAAGGGGTTGGATGGATGGATGGATGGATGGAAGGGGTTGGATGGATGGATGGATGAACAGAGTTAAAAGGGTCTGAGAGGCAGTGATCTGGGAGGGCAGACAGCCTTCAACTCCCTTCTCTAGGCTCTTAGGGGCTCATGGGAGCAAAACTACCAGTCAAGGGTTAAAACAGCAAACCCTAAATTACCCTAACCCTGACCTTTGAATTTGGTGATGATTCTACAGGTGGGCACATCCCACAGGACCTGAAAGTTTGCCCTGGGCTCTTTCTTGCAAGGACTCAGAGGTCATGCAACAACCTCTGTCCAGCTATGCCAAGAGGAAGGACACAGCGGATCTCAATTCCCATCATCTCTGGGACCTGCCTGTGTGCCCAGCTGCAGGGGGCTGAACGGAGTCTGCCAGAGCCGGTGACTATGACTGTATTTGGAAAAAGGCCCAATTGCAGATGTAATTAAGGCTTCCCAGGTGAGGTCCTCCCGGATTACCCAGGATGCACCTTAGACCAGGGTCTTATAGGACACAGAAGAGAGACACAGACCCAGGGGAGGAGGCACAGGTTGGAGCGATGCGGCCACACGCCAAGGAACGCCAAAGATTGCCACCCGTCAACCCAGGGAGCTACCTCCCTCCGCCGGGGCGGTCTGTCCCTTCCGTGTCCACCTGGCAACCGAGGCTGGGCACCTGGCTTCAACTCCTGGCTTCATCTCAGGCCCCTCTCTTGGGTGTCCCCCGCAGACTCTCTGAGCCCCAGGACCCAGAGGGCTGAGCCTGGAGATGCGGGAGGCCGGGGATGCCCTCTCCACCCTCTCTCGTTCCCGTCTCTACATGCCCCGCCCCTCCTCTGCACCCCACCACGGGGTCACTCGGTTCCCTGTGGTGCAGATGCCTGGGGAAGGGCGTTCTCTTTCCCGGCAGGCCCTTGACTGAGGGCCGTTCTTATCAATGCCATCACTCTGTCCCCGAGCCCTGTGGCCCCTACCCACCGCCCGGAGCCACGGCCTCAGACCCCACCATCCAAATGGCTAAGTGGCCCCGCAGCCCCGCCGAGCAGGTGGCACAGTCCATCCCTCCTCCTCGGCTGAGGCTGGTGCTCGGGTGTCCAGGCTGTGGGAGCACAGCCCACCGCTCGCCTCCTCCGGACAGACTTCCCTCAACACGGCCCGGGGGACAGGGCCAGACAGGAGCCGGACACGGCTGCATTGCGAGCGGGCCTCCGGGGCGGCTGAGAGTGCGGGTGACCCCTACGTCACCCTGGGCACAGTGCTGGAAGGCAGAACCCGGCCCGGCCCGCCGTGGGGGAGCCCGCCGTCCCCCCAGGATGCCCTCTGAGCTCCCCCGGGCCTCCCGGGCCTCCCCACCCTCTGAGGTCATTTTCCACCCGGCCCACGCCCACTGGAAAAACAGACCAGGACAGTCTCGTTGCCAAGCCAGGGGGGCCGCCGGGTGGGGGGTGGTGGGAACCTGACCAGGCGGCAATTTAAAACAGGAGGAGCCGCTCAGCCGCCGCCCAGGGAGTGGGCTGTCGGGGCCAAGCCGGGCGCCCCTCAGGAGGCCCCGTCTAGGCCAAGAGGACCCGAGAGTGTCGGGGGAGCCAAGGTCTGGAGCGGCCCGGCAGACGCTGCCAGGGGCACAAGGGTGACGCCCAGGCCCTCACGCGCCCCCACTCTCACCCCGCCTGCATCACAGGGCCCAGCGGAGTATGGACACGCTCAGACCCAACGGCCCAGATCCCGTCCAGCCGTGTGGACAGACCCCGGTGGGCCAAGCGGCCTCCTGTCCCGTGGCGGCTAAACCCCCCCCCCCCCAAGCCTGGAGACCAGAAGTCAGAGGCCAAACTCCCTCCTAGGGCCCTGGGGGAGGGTCCCTCCCGCCCATCCAGCTTCGAATGTGGCCGACACCCTCGGCCTGTGGCCTCATCCCCCGGCCTCTGCCTCTGCGCCTTCCTTTCCTCTTCTTGCGACAAAGCCAATCTCTGTACCTAGGGTCTGCCCCACTCCGTCTGATCACACAGTGACATCTGCCAAGACCCTATTTCCAGGGTCACTTTCTGAGGTTCTGAGTAGCCATGAACTTTGCAGAGACCCTGCACAGCATCTCAGGAGGTGAAGGGAAGGCTGGCGTCAGGAAACCATCGGCAATGCCTGACGGGTGGGCTGGCGGCGTCCGGGGTCCTGCGTCCAGACTGAGGATGCTAAAAAGGGGCAGAGGGGCCGCTGGATACCCCGGGGCAAGCGTGGCTGGAGGGAGAGAGGCCCTCTCCCTGGGGCACACGGCCGGGCTCAGGAGATGCTCCTGGGGTGACTGGGAGGCGGCCGGGGTGGGGGGTGGTCAGAAGGGAGAGGCCCCGGGGGAGAAGCTCAGACGGCAGGACCCAGCAGGTGAGGGGCCCACGTGCCAGCCCAGAGGGGAGCCCGGGGGGCCTGGGGTTAGAGGCGACCGTGCTTGGGGCCAGGCGTGTGACAGGAGGACCCGGTGGCCACAGTGCCAAGCAGACACAACTGCACCCACCCTCCCGGCGGCCAGCCTCCCCTGGCCTGTCGGGAAGGAGGTCACCGAGGGTCTGCGGAGAAGGCAGCTGCATATGGGGGGCAATAGCTGTGCCTCCGGCGGGAAGGCGGGGGAGGGGGAGGTGCACTGGCTTCCTTCCTGGGCGGAGACGCTGATGCGTCTCAGACTGTGGAGCGGGGGTCCCGGCCTCCCTGGACCGGTGCAGAGCACTCCCCGGGCTCGCGGTCCACGGGCTCTGGAGGAAGAAGGGCCATCTGTTTTCTGTCGGGTGGATAGTCTGGGGCTGCGGCTCACGCGGTGGGGGGGGGGCCCCCACCGCTCCAGGTGGGGTGCCTGCAAGCCCGCCAGCTGTCCCCTAACATGCGGAAATGGGAGCATGACCACAGCAGCTCGGCTGGCCGACGCTGTCTGTATTGTCCAAGCTAAACCCCACGGGGCAAGGAGGCCAAGCCTTCCAGAAGGTTCCAGGTTTGCCCCCTGGAAGAACAGGGGGGCAGCAAGGTCTCCCTGATTTCCTGCGCCGGCCCCTCGGCAGACCAGTCGTTCGCCCTGGTCGGGTCTCTCACGGAGGCCCTGTTCTCTCCCCCCACGTCGCTGGGAGAAAGGCCCCCCTCAGGCTCGAGAGGCCGGCGCCTCGTCCAGAGGGGGGCTGTGGGCCCCACGCAGGGCCCCTGCTTCCACGACGGAGAGCCCACGGCACGGCCCTTCGGTGCACTGGTTTCCAACCCCAGGCCCCCAGGAAGGGGCTGTGCTCTTGTGCTCAGTGGCTCCGTAACCCGCCCGCGAGGTCAGGCCTGGGGAGGCCCGGAGGTCCGGGTGCAGACAGGTGAGGGCCGCACGCACGGGGTGGGGGGAGCCCTCCTCGGGGCAGGTGCGTTTCCTTCCTCGGTGCGTAAAACACACACGACTCGGAATGTCCTATTTTAACCACTGCTCGGCGCATAGCTCCGCGGCGGTAAGCACGTTCCCGCTGTTACGGGGCCAGCCCTTGTCAATCCTCCCAAATCGGACCCCTGACCCAGCGCCTCCAACGTAGTGGCCTCGCAGCGCGTGCTGAGTGCAGGAAGTATCGATGAGACGCTTGACAACGTTAAACGGTTCTCAAGGGCCAGAAATTCACCCATTTGACGCGCTCACCCGAAGGGCTCCCAGCATTCTCACAGGTACACGCGACCACCCCATGGTAGCGTTTCGAAGATTCCCGTCCCCGTGGAGAGAAGCAGCCCGCTAGCCCCATGGCCCTCTCCCCTCCCCCAGGCTGACCCCAGTGGCCTCTGTCGCAGAGGGACAGGCCTGAGGTCCGCGTGGGGGAAGCGTGATGTGCCCCTGTCTGGATGGACACATGACACCCCTTCTCAGTCTGGGACACCCCGTCTGGGTGGCCCCGGGGCGGCTGGTGAGTGCAGGGCCCGAGGGCATGGGCCCTGCCAGCCCCAGCACGCCCACAGCCCGCCATCACCGCGGCTGTGAAGGGCTCCGACTTCTTTCAATGTTTGTTTATTTTTGAGAGAGAGAGAAAGAGACAGAGCAGGAGCGGGGGAGGGGCAGAGAGCGAGGGAGACCCAGAATCGGAAGCGGGCTCCAGGCTCCGAGCTGTCAGCACAGAGCCCGACGCGGGGCTTGGACTCACGGACCGCGAGATCGTGAGCTGAGCCGAAGTCGGACACTTGGCTGACTGAGCCACCCAGGCGGCCGTGGCCTCTGACTTTTCAAAAAGAAAGAAAGGAGGCGATCCTCTGAAAAAGGATCCTTGTGTCTGGTTCTCTCACAAAGCAAGCTCACATGTTTGGGAGAAGTTGGGAGGGAAACTGACCGCCACAGGCCTGCTCTGAAGGGGCCAGCGGCCAGAAGCCATTGTCCTGCTCCCCAGACACGTGGACGCCCTGCCCCCAGCTGCCCTTGCCACCCTCGCCTGCCCACTTCCCGCTCCGAAGGCGTCTTCTGTGCCCGGCAGGGGCCGTCTCCACGGCAACACGGCTCAGTGACAGCGGGGGGGGGGGGGAAGGTGGCCTTCTCAGGGGTATCAGGCGTCCGGGCCTGTGACCTGCGTCCAGCTGGGCCTCACCCGATGGGCTCATTTTACCCGTCGGATGCCATCATCTGCTCTGGCTGCCCTGCCGGGAAGCAAAGACACAGCAGGAGTCACTTCTCCCCCAACAGCGGCCGACGGCCACGTTGGGACCCCCACCCCGGGCCCCCGCACTCAGATCACCGCGGTGCCCTCAACCGTGCGCACGGCCAGCTGAGACGGCTGTCCTTCCAGCCTGTGGGCCCTGCCCCCCCTCCACAGGAGGGGACACTGAGGCACAGCGATAGGCCACTCGTCACCCGGCTGGGGTTCTCCGACTCCTGATTAACGTCAGTGGTGACAGCACTTAGCTCGTGCTGTGCCTTGATTCCAAACCCCACCTGCGCGTCCTGGCGCTTCCAGCTCCGGAAGACCAGATCTCTGCCCAACATCTGCCCTCGGGGCAGCGACAGAGAAGCTAACTGCAGCCCAGGACGTGCTGTGGGGCGGAGCGGACTTCCACACAGAGGCCCGGCCTTCCTCCGAGGCTGTCTCCGTCCAGGGCCCCTCCAGGTGACGTCCAGCTGGCCCGTGGCCCACATTCTGGGGGGGAAATCCAGGCAAAGACAACGCTGGTGCCTCCCGGGCTGATCACCCACACACAAATGTCATCCCAGCACGTGTCCATCTCGTCGGATCCCAGGCGGGCTGTGGACAACTGATGCAGCTACCGCCTTTTGCAGATCAAGAGACAGAGGCTCAGGGCCCAGGCGCCCGGTCCGGGGTCTCGCCAGCTTGGTGGGGCGAGGCTGCCCCCAGACCCGGGCTCCAGTCCCCCCTGCCTCCTTCATTAATGTTTGTAACGAGAGCAACCTTCATGCACGGCGTCTCTTGCACACGCGGTGATCACGCAGCATCTTCTGCCCTCCGCGAGGGTAGGCGCCCACTTCTCAGGGGTGAAGACTGAGGCACAGAGACAGAAGGGACCCGCTGAAGAGGCCAGCACCGGCCACCTCCCCGTGTTGGGCCTGGATTCCTACGCTGCGGTGAGCGGTTCAAAGGCGAGGAAACAGGCTCGGGGACACGGCATGGCTCCTCCCCTGTCTGTTCCCCCGGAGCCCCTCAGGCTGCGGCTCCAGAAGGCCCCGTACGGCGCACCCTGCGTTTGTCCCCTGCATCTCGGCCGCCAGGCCATCCTGTAGGAAGCTGGGCCGCCGTGCTGCGTCAGGAGCTCCAGCCCCACGTCCGGGGCTGAGGGAGAGACAAGAAGAGACTATTCCGAGAGGCCCTCCCACTCCAGACGCCCCTTGGGGAGGGGCTCCGGGACGCCCCCAGATGCATCGTGTCCCCCAGGAAGCAAGAGCACCATCTCTGGCCTGGCGTGTCCCCACGGCGGTCCCTCCTGCCCCCGGGGAAGCCGCCTGGGCACCCACTGTGCGTCCTCGCCCCTGGCCCGGGCAGAGGGGAAGTCGGGCACCCATGAGTCACCCCAGGGAAGTCCAGCCTGTGTGTCCAGCCGGGAGGGGCCTCCGTGCTGTGTGTGCTCTCACTGCAAGCGGAAGTAATGTCCTCCCGCAAAGGTACTGCGGCCACTTGCCAAGTGGATTCCAAGGGTATTTTCCAGGCAAATCAGGAAGTGAACTCAGCTCCTCATCCAGCCTCCTGGGAGGGGTTCCTTGGGAGGAACCACACACCCTTCCCTGAACCTGAGCCCCTGGGACCCAGGCCCCGTGGCCCCGTGGCCAGGCGCCCAGCGCCCGCTCCGAGGGGGGAAGGAGCCAGAGCTGAGGCTGCCACAACCTGACTGGGGGGTTGGATTGTCCGTCAGACCCAGGGGGTGCACGGAGATGACTCTGCGGGGCGGGAGTCAGAGGCAACCAGCTCCCACTGGGAGGGAAGACGGTGGGGGCGCTGACTGAGGGGGCCTGGCCAGTGTGGGGCACCTTCTGGGACCAGGACAAGCCGCCTCAAGCCTCCTGACGCAGATCTGGGGGGCTTGAAGCCCTCAGGGCAGCCATCGGTCACCGGAGGCCATCCCTGCGGCACAGGATGCTGTCGCCAGAACCCCTGCACGAGCCCTGCATTCCAGCCAGGAAAACCCCAGTTCCGTCACCTTGCTGGGGAATTCACCCAGAAGGAGAAGTTTACTAAGTTCACCTGAAACCCCCGGGAAAGGTCACGGCCAGGTGAGGCACCAGCCCTTCCAGCCCAGGTGCCTCAACGGCCCCGGGGGCAAAGACACCCGTGGAAATTGGGGGAGCCCCCGATGCCCCGGCTCGGAGGCAGACCCTGGGGTCCCAGCAGCAGAGCCCAGTTTTCCCTCTGGGTTCAGGGAGACACCAGGTCACATATGGCCCAGTTCCACCCCGTGAGCGAGGCTGGGTCACATATGGCCCACCCAGCCCCCCGCTGCCCGTGGCCGGGGCCAGTCGCCTAGCCTCCCCGAGCCCCCAGCTAACCGGGCCTCCCCCACCTTGGGGGCAGGCTGCTAGGTCGGCCCTCCGTGCTCTAGCGCCCGCACGGGCTGCGGAGGCCGCCAGCGGTGTTAACCTCTCAGCTCCGGCTGGAAGCGGGCGTCCGCGTCTGGCCCCAGACTGCACGGAGACGGCTGGGGGTCGCCGGAGTCTTGGGGAACCGATAATGCCACCGCCTCAGGACGACCCCGCCAGGCGGGCTGCAGTGGGGCCAGAGTTCAAGCTCATTAGCACACGCAGAACTGCAGTCCAAGGAGGCCCTCCCGCTCTGACCTCTCCACCTCTGTCTTCCGCTTGCGGATGGGTCGCCCGCCGGCCCTCCCCGCTCGGGTCGCTGTGACGCCACCAGGCCCTTTCCCCCCCCCGCACCCACGAGCAGCGCCCCTTCCCAGCTCTGTGGTCCCCTACGGGCGGCGGTGGGACAGCAAGAAGGAGGCCAGCGTCTGGGCTCCCCAGCCCTCTGTGCCCACATGCCTCGCCTGCAGAGACCCCTCCCCGAGACATGATGCCGTCAGGCCCTGCGGTGGGAAGGAGGCATGTGCACACAGACCCTCAGCCTGCCTGGCCCCCCGACACCACCAGCTCGCGTGTTCGTGCACCCCGACACACGGACGCGCCCGCTTTGTGCGCGCTGAGCGCGGGGCTGGAAATGCCGTCGGAGGGTGTCCCTGTGCTTCCGGCCAGTGCTGGCACAGAGCTGGCCACCCGGGCCCCTGACGTCCAGGAGGCGTGTGGAGGCCTGGCAGGATAGACACCGTGCCACTGCCTTTTCCCCAACGTGGGCCTGTGGCTCTGACACGGCCTCTGCCCCTCGGCGGGGCCGGCACCGGGCTGCGTGGGGTTCCTGCCCGCGGACAGGATAAGCCCCAAGCCCCCAGCCCGGTGCCCGGCCCAAGTCCCTGGGGCCTCGGGGCACATGGACGAGCCACCGTGGCCCCGGGGGGCCTCCGGGACGACTGGTCGAGGACAGCTGCTCCCACGTCCCCTTGGCTGTGTCTGCACGGCGGGCCCTCACTCGAACCGGGAAGGTCCCACGACTCGGCTCCATGGTGGCCTCGCTGGGTCCTCACACACCTGGACTGCAGGTGAGCCTGAGGACCCGCGCCTTTCACCATACGTCACCTCTGCCGCCTGCTGGCCAGACGGCCGGGAGCATCCCAGCAGGCCCACAAAGACTGACCATGTCTCCAGAAATCCCGAACCAGCCGTTACAGAGCCGGAGGCCAGGCCCGCGCGGGATGGGCGACCGCACAGGACAGCTGCACGAACGAGGCGCCAGCGCGGGCGTGGCCTGCAGTGACCCTGCCGTGGGCCCGGCTGGGCCGCCGTCGGTGCGCGTGGGGGCCCCGGGCACCGGAGAGCCAGCCCCGGCCGCCCTGCCTGGGAGCCGTCCCCTGCTTGCTGGTCTGCGGCCGACTTAATCCACACTAATTGGATCCCGCCTCGGTGCTGAAAGCTCTCCGTGCCTGCCGGCCTGCTGCTGGTTTCGCACAGAATTTTAATTGTTTCCAAATTAATCCTCCGACTGGAGTGAGCTCAGCGCAGATAAGCCGGTCACAGGGAGGGGAGCAGCCGCCTTCCCATCCTCCCGGCCCAGAGCTGGCCGCCCCTCCGGGGGCGTGGGGAGGCCGAGCCTGGAGCCTCGGACATGATGTGATCACCGAGAAATGTCCAGCGCCTGCTCCCGCTCTCCCGCCTCCGAGAGTGCGGCCGGGTGCTCTCCTTCTGTGTGCTCTTGGCTCGGCTGCTTCCCTAATCCCATTTTCGCCAGTTTCTATCCAATTTAATACAGCTTCTGTAAGTCAACATTAATTACCCTGTGTGCGTCCAGCCCCGCATTCTGCCGCTCTTTGCTCACTGTCCAGTATCTGGGCTCCAAGGGCGGGGGGCTTTCGGCCCCACTTCCACACCAAGGAGCCCCCACCGTGCTGAAGGGGCAAGGTCCCAGCCCGGCAACGCGAAGGACCAGCCTCTTCCGCCAGGAAGTCTTCCCTGATTGCCTTGGCCTCCCTCAGCTTCGAAGACAACTATGGTCTGTGCCAACGCTGAGCACATCCTGCCCGCCACCCTGCTCATGAAGGGCTCGGGCACCTTGCAAAATGTATCCCTTGCACTTGGATAAAAATGAATAAAGATTCCAAAAGCATAAGCAATAAAAGAAAAAATAGATACATTAGATTTCACCAGAGTTAAAAAGTTTTGTCCTTCAAAAGACACCATCAAGACGGTGAGAAGACAACCCACAGAGTGGGAGAAGATATTTGCAAATCACCTGTCTGATAAAAGACCAGTATCCAGAATATGTAAAGACCCCTTACGACTCACCACCAAAAGACAAACCATCTTATTTTTAAAAATGGGCAAAAGATCTGAACAGGCATTTCACCAGAGGAGATACACAAACGGCCAATCAGCACATGGAAAGATCCTCAACGTCACTGGCCGTCAGAGGACGCACAGCAAACCCGCCGAGGGGTGCCACTCCACGCCCACCACGGCCACGGTCCACCAACAGGCCAACCAGCATTGGCGAGGACGTGGGATGTGGGACCCTGTGCGTGGCTGGTGCGGCCATGGCAGAAAAGAGCTGGGCCCTGTAGACAGAGGGGGGATCGGGGGCCGCCCCGCGGGACGACTCGGGGCTCATCCCACAGGGACGCGGCTCCCTGACTCAAGTTTGAAGAGCGTTTCCGTGATTTTGTGAAACGGGTTTAGAGCTTGTTGGTGGCCTGGATGGGGGGGCCCTTGAACCTGCAAGCGGTCAACCCGGTTCACACGGAAGCAAACCCACGCTGGGGGTTTGAACAAACTCTCCCCAGTCCCATGGCCAACGCCCACTTGGAGGCCTCAGACCCGCCAGCTTGGGGTGCGGACCCAACTTTTTGGGCGTGGATGGAGCTCCCCTGCAGCCTGCATCTTGCTTGACTTTTCTTTCTGGAAACTTCTGCGCTGGGATTCTTACACATCCAGCATTACAAGGAGCCCACAGGCGATGTGCCAGTCCAGGGCCTCCCAGGTGGAGTCCCGACACTCGAAGGTCCTCAGGCCCCTTCCCAGAGGGAGAGACGTTGCCGGCTGTACCCAGCTCCCCTCTGCTGAGGGGATGCACGGAACTCACCCACCAGCTGAACCCTGGCCCCGCGGTGACCACACTTGGAGCTTAGACAGATGGTCAGCTCTGGCCTCTGACGGCAGCGCTCCTAACAGCTCCCCACCCTGCCCCCGGGCCTGAGAATGGGGAGCCCCAGGGCAAATGGAAGTTCAGGGGACTCCCCCAAAGTGCTGGGAGGCTATGCCTCAGGCCTCGGCCCTGTGCCGGGGAGGGGCTGCACGAGGCACCACTCCTGGCCCGAGTGCAGGCTCTGGGCGTGAGCACAGGTCTCCAGGGCTCAGCTGGGGGAGAAGGAGGCAGTTCTGACGGTACCGAGGCCCGTGGACTATGCCCTGAGCAAAGGGCACAGAGGACAGGGGCTGGGGGTCCTGCCACTTGGGGGGCGTGTTGCACTCTGCGGCAGATGGCTTGAGTTCGCTAGTCAGCTGAGCAAGCTGGGTTCACCCGGGTCATCCGGTTGCTCCCAGGGCCATCAGGGGACCGTCAGAGCGGAGGAGGGGCCAGGGAGACACGGTGGCCGGGGGTGGGGGGGGGGTGGACCCGGTCCTGGAGGAAGCGGTGTCGCCAGAAGCTGGAAAAGGCAGGACACAGGATCCTCCCCTGGAGCCTCCAGGAGCCAGTGCCGCCCACACCTTGACCTTGGCCCCAGGAGACCCGTGGACTGTGACGGAGCACGATGTCGCGGTTTTAAGGCACTGGGTTTGCGGGGATTTGTTACAGGAGCGGTCGGAAACTAAGACGCTCTCGTCTCCCCACATTCCCCAGGAACGTGGCCAGAGCCCCAGGCCACGGTGTGGATCCAGGAAAACAGCCACGGAAGGTTCCACAGAGGGGCCGGAGGGGCCACGCGCCCTGCTTGCCGCGCCCTGATGGACGGCTGGCTCCGACCAGGTGCCCAGAGCTCTGAGGCTGCCTGTCCACTGTGGCCCGAGGCCCAAGGGCTCATGGGGGGCCTGCGGGACCTCAACAGGGCTAGGCGAGCCTGCCGGCCCCACGCCAGGCCCTGGAGGCAGCTGTCCTCTGCTGACCCTGGGCAGCAGATGTGGCCGCAGGCAGTGGGCCCGGACCCAGCACAGTCCGCCCCAGAGCTGTGTCCGCGAGTGCAACCAGGGCGTCCTCTCAGGCGCCGGGACGGGCTGGGGTCGTGCCTTCACCGAACCCTGCCCTCCAGCCTGTGCTGCGCTCCATACAACCCCAGCGCTCAGGTGGGGAGACCGAGGCTAAGAGGGGCCAGCGGTCACGAGCTCGAGGCTCACACCGGGACCCGGCCCTGCAGGGACGGCTCGCCCACTCAGTTCTGCGGACAAAACGCAGGGAGGGACCAAGAGGGGACTGGGACACCCACCCAGCCTGGACCCAGACCCCCACCTGCACCTCTCCCTGGAGCCAGGAGGCCGCTGAGGAGAACTGTGCGTGGCGGGTGCCGGGACCATAAATCACAGTCACGTCCACGGTGTCAGGCCCGGAGGGATCCAGGCTCCTGGCTGGTTTCCTCCCTCGGGCCGCTGCGACCCCCACCTGGCGGCCCAGCTGGGTGCGTCCCCTGGGCCCACACCGCATCAGGTGAGAACCGGCTCTCCTGGGGGCCCTGAGGGCCCTGCAGGGTGGACGGGTCCCTCAAACCAGCCACTGTCCATTTCTCACCCCAGAGCCCTCCTGGGTCACCAGGAGAAACCAAGACCAGAGAGGTACAGAGGCCCCCCCGGGGCCTCAAAGCTGCTCAGAGCTCGAGCTGACCCCGGACCCAGCGCCCTGCCTCCGGGCACAACGGCCCCAGAGCCCAGGGCACGGTAGGCGCCACCTGTCAGACGCAGGTGCGGTAGGGGACTTCTTGCCAGCTGCAGCCCCCCACCCCTAGCCGGCGGGACCCCTGCTGAGTCTGGACCCCCCCCCCCCCGCCCTGCTCCCGGCCAGCTCCTCCCACAGCTACAGGTCCTCAGCAAAGATGGGGCTGTGCTGGTCTGCCCGGAACTTGGAACAGCCTGGGAGCAGTGCTGAGGTGGCCCAGACGCCGAGAGGGGAGTGGGGGGGGTGTGGCATTCTGGGCAGGAAGAGCGGGCGCCCTGCTGCTGGCCCGCACCTGTGTCAGAGGCAGATTAGCGGGCAGGGAGGACAAGTAGGAGCTGAGCACGTTGATCTGTGGCCCACACGTGCGCCTGTGCGCGTCCCCACGTGTGTCTCTGCCGTGTTCCCTGAGCGTGCAAGCAGCTGCTTGGCTATGGAATCGCCTCGGGGAAAGGCAGACAGATGCCGCCTGGCGGTGCCGGGGTAACGCTCACCTTCCTGGGGACGTGACGGCCACCGCAGCGCCCCGAGGACCGATTTTCCACCCAAGTTCACCTTCTTCCCCTGTTCCTCCCAGCGCGGCCCCCGTTGGGGAGTTGCCCGGGCTGTCCCCCTCCCGCCTGCCGGTGAGGGGCTCCGGGCTGTGCGCAAGATGAGGGCAGATGCGAGCGTGGTCCCGATCGCCCAGAAATGGGGCCCCCGGAGGTCCTCAGGGGCCTCGGAGGAGAATCTCTCTTGGCCCCAGGTCTGTGTTCTCCCCGCGTGTCCCAGGAAGAGGGCCCCACGGGCGCTGGTAACCTGCCGCAGGAAGACTCCCTTTGAAACAGACTTGAGGGGCTCCTGGCGTCTGACTTCGGCTCAGCTCACGATCTCACGGTTCGTGAGTTCAAGCCCCGCGTCGGGCTCTGTGCTCACAGTTCTCAACCATGGGGCCCGCTTACAGGCAGTGCTGTAAACATCCCCCTTGAGCGCGGGCACCTGGCACTCGGTGTGGGCACCGCTAAATATGCGTCCGAGGGGGAAGTCAGGTTAATAGGCTCTTTTGCCCCTACTGCGCGCCTAGCTCTGTGCGGCCGGCTGAGTGGGTTCAAGCAGAGAAGACACAGGCGCCTGTCCCCCAGAGGTGCAACCCCATTGGGGAAAGGCGGGCCACTGGGTTGTCGGACCCAAAGCAGGAGGAGGTTGAGGCCACTGGCCAGCGGGGAGGGGGGATGGGGTCGTGCACTGGCCTCACAGACACCTGATCCAGCCACGGCGCCTAGCTCCTTCGCTCAGGGCCCCTAGCCCCCTGAGCATCCACCTCCCCCCTACGGCTTCTCCCCAGCTTCTCCCTCCGCCCCCCGGGACAGCCACATGTGGGAGCCACCCGCACGGGGCAGAACGGGCCTTGGATGTGGGTGGAGACTGTCGGGGAGCCCGCAGTGGAGGGCGGACTGGAGGCATGTGGTCGAGAAGAGCAGGGCTGGCAACAGCGGCAGCTGTAGGAGACTGTAAGACCAGGGTCCAGTAACCAGGACCCCAGACGGGGGCTTCGAATGACAGCAACTTATTCTATCCACGTTCAAGAGGCAGGAGGGTCTAAACCCGCTGTCAGCTGCATCCCTCCGGCCTCTGACCTCAGTCCCCTGAGACTTTTCCACGGCCCCTTGGGGGCTCTGACAGCTGCTGCCCATGGGGCAGAAGATGCTGCCTATGGGGTGGAGCCTGGTGCCCATGGGGGAGGGGCCTGTGCCTATGGGGCAGAGCCTGTACCCATGGGGGCGGAGCCTGGTGCCATGGGGGCGGAGCCTGTGCCTATGGGGCAGAGCCTGTATCCATGGAGGCAGAGCCTGGAACCTACAGGGCAGGGCCTGCTGCCCCTGGCTCTAGTCTGCTCACTGCCCCATATTTCTGGGATCCCTGTCTTCAGAGCCAGACTGGGACAAACTGGGCTCTTGCCATGTCCCCTTGACGCCCAGAGACCAGTAAGGCTATAAGGCCAGTAAGGCCAGAGCCTGTGAACGCTGGCCTCACCTGTCTGCGTTCCTCTTCCTTTGGAGCATGAGGGCTCTGTTGCCAATGGAAGGGGCCACGGGGACACACAGGTGGTCCCCACATGGAAACACACTTGGCCTAACAGAGCCTTTGAAACTGCCCGTGGCCTGTATGCTCGCCCCCCACATTTGGTGGTGCCTGCCTGGTTCCCTCCCCGCCACCCACACATGGGATTGCTGTAGACCTCCTGGTTTCAGGGTCACAGCCCTGGCGTGTTTCCACAGGGTGTCCCCCACCCCTTGCTGGCGGGCAGTGTATTTAACACAGGGTTACCTGTCTGGCCCCCGGCACCTTGCGTTTACAGCCAGAGGGTCCTCCAAGGCCCCTCTGCACCACGGATGCCTCTTACTGGCCTTCTTGTGGCCTCGACTTTGAGGCCCTGGATGCCCCCTCCCCCAGGGAGGCCCGTGGGGGAGGACATGCTGGACCCAGTCCAGGACAGGGGCATTGGGGCACCTGGAGGAGTGTGACAGGAGCCGAGCCTGGCTGGCCAACAGCTGAGCCTGAGGTGCCAGCCAGGACCCCCACCCCTGTACCCTCACTTTCCTCATGGGTGTCCTGCCCGCTTGTCCAAGAGCTCCCCACAGGCCACATCCTCATTGTCCTGGCCATGGGCATGTGACCTCCACGGTGTTCCAGAAGGACAGAGGCTCAGACAACTGTAGCAGCCACTGGGGCCGCCCTGGGCCAGCCTCACTCCAACATCTGTCTCGGTGCACAAAGGCCTTCCCGCGGGCATTCTCTGAGCCTGGCTCTGGGGGTGCTGGTCCAGCCTGGCCCGTCAGGAGCCTCCCGGCACGGCCCCCTCTCCCCATCTGGCCAGCCCCTGTTCCAGCGCTCAGCCAAACCTCCAACCGCCTAGTTCCCCAGAGCGCCTGGGGGGGGCCCCTCCCACCCACAGGCCCCTGTGGACCTGGCTGTGCACCGGGGAGCTCACCTCTCTGGGCCTCAAGTGTAGGGGCCACAACTGGGCGCTGCACTGGGTTCAGGAGCGTCCCCCCATATTCCTGTCCACTGGAACCACAGAATGTGGCCTCACTGGGAAACGGTCTTCACAGGCGTAATGAGGCCATCCCGGATTTAGGTGGATTTGAACCTAATGTTTCAGGTCCTTGTCGGAAGGGAGATGCAGACAAGCAGAGGGAAGACAGCCTCTAGAGCAGGGAGAGGACAGCTTGCTGTTGTTTCAGCTTCCCCATTTGTGTGGAATGATTACGGTGGCCCCAGGACACTGACACAGGCCCCTCGTTAATGCCCTGTGCCGGGAGGCGGGGGCAAGGGCGGGGCGCCGGCCAGGACCTGCCAGCTGTGGATGGAGACGGGTGCACTGGGTGACAGGGTCCGCGGGACCCAGGCTGGAGGTCCCTGCTGAGAGTCTGCGGCCTCTGGAAGGTGGGTCCGGGAGACGGTGCAGAGCGTCGAGGGCCCCTCCCCCCAGGGCCCTAGGGAAGGAGGCAGGAGGGAGTTACAGCCGCTAGGTTTCCATCAGAGCCCAGAAGTTCCTGCGGCAGCTGGAGGAGGATGTGGAGGCCCTGGGGAGGGCGGCTGCCCCCCCAGCTTTGCGCCTGGGCCAGAGGGGTGTCCCGGGCCAGGCTCTGGTTACCTGGCCTGGCACCCATGCTCGCGGCTACCGGCGCGGCCGTCCTGCTGGCGTCCACACCCTCCTCCCGCTGCTGGACGCCCCGAGAGTTATTTCAGGCGCCTGCCGGAGACTCGGCCCGTCTGGCCAGACAGGGGCACGGCCCCCGCCCACCGGGCCCTCCCTGCCAGGCCACCCTGGCCCTGCCTGCCCGTGATGACTCACGCCCTTGTGGGGCCGCTGGCCGCCTCAGTGCAGGGCAGCCCCCGGGGACTCTGCTCCCCCAGCCCCTGTGGCGAGGAGGCTCTGCCCTACAGAGAGCAGGTCGGGGCCAGGCCTTGGGGGAGCCTCCTCCAGCCCCATAGCAGCACCCCCCCCGACGCCCCACCTAAGCATCATCACACGTCTGTTCCCCGCTAGGCGTGAGACCCCACCAGGAAGGTCCCCTGGAGGCCCGGGGCGTGATGTGGTGGCTCAGCCACCCGACCTCTCTGGCCTCCCGGGCCCAGGCTGCTGCCCGGGCACCATGGCATGTCCCCACTCGGATGGGGGAGATCACAGTGGCACCAGTCCCCCTGGCTGGCCCCCTCGGGGTCTCTACCACCCTCCCCTCTTGGTCCATGCCACCTGCTCTGGGCCAGGGTCTCAAAGCCCCCTTATGACTGGTGATTGAGCAAAGGGCCCAGGGAGCTTTGGGGAGCCAGCTCGCCAAGTCTAGAATGCCGGGACAGCCCTGGGGGACGTTTTCTGTGTGGATGGGGACAGGAGTGACCAGCTCAGGAGGCGACTCACGTCCTGCCCGGGGAGGCCGGCCACTCTTGCCACGGGGACAAGAACACCTTCCAAGGTCCTGTGTCACTTGGACGGGGGCATGTTCGCATCAGGAGTCCCGGGACCCGGGCCCTCCGCAGGCACCTGGGGCTGGGCAGTGGGTGCGGGAAGCCGCTCCCTGGCCACCCTACACGCCAAGCCCTTCACGCCACCCGTGCCTGCGCCCTTCAGGGTGACCTCACACCCAGCTAGAGCCCCATCCATCCCGTATGCGGTTCACCAATGCCCCCCATTCCCATGGAGGGCAGAGGGCAGGTCAGCCGGGCTCACCGGGCAGTGGGCTGGGCACAGACCCCCCCCCCCCAGGGCTACCCCCTTCCCTCCCCACACCGTCTTCCAAAAATTCAAATCAGCACAGAATCAAGAAAATAAAAGTACCACTGCCCATTTCAACTAGCAATTCCCAGCCTACCCTCTGATTTACTGGTTACTGGAAAGTAAGTTTTACAAACGGGTTTCTGTAAAGGACTTGTTTTTGGCGAGTTTATATAGCTACCTTTGTTCCATAAAAATCTGGAAGCCGCCTTCTGCGTGCTGGGCCCCTGCCTCCTCCAACACTTAGGGGAGGTATTTCTGCATGAAATACGTCTCCTTCGGCAGGGCCCCGCCGAAGCAGAAGCCAGCGCAGTAAATTCTGAGGAGGGATTTGTTTAACCTTTCACCCCGAGGCAGTAAGTGCGTCGATGAGCGCTCTGGCGCTCGGCTGTATTTTTATAACACTTGGCAGGGCCGCTTTGGAGACGAGAAAATCCGCCAATAGGAGTTGCCGCAGGGGTGGGCTCGATCGCTGGCTGGCCCCCTCTCAGAAGACATTGTGAAGCCTCTCGGGTCTCCGCAGCAAACCCATTCATTCATTCATTCATTCACTCGTTCATTCGAGGCTGACTTCCCTCTCTAACTAGGGGTGGTTGCTTCTGCACGAGACCACGAAAGATACTGCCCCGAGCCCCCAACCCTGCCCCTGCCTCCAGCCCCTGCCCCTGCCCCCAGCCCCTGCCTCCAGCCCCTGCCCCCAGACCCTGCCCCAGTCCAAGCCCCTGCCCCCAGCCCCTGCCTCCAGCCCCCAGCTCCAGCCCCTGCCTCTGTCCCCAGCCCCAGCACCTGCCCCCAGCCCTGCCCCTGCCCTGCCTCCAGCCCCCAGCCCCCAGCTCCCAGTCCCAGCCCCTGACCACCATGGCGCTGCGGGCAGGCGAAGGAGAGTGGGGGGCTCAGCTCCGTTGCCCCCAGAAAGCAGGAGGAAGGAAGGTGGGAACAGAGAGACTTTGCCTCACTTCAGGCCATCCTACTAAGCTTGGGCCACCCTCACAGGGAGCAAGCCCTCCGTCTCCATAAGTAAGCAAGGGGGAACTGAGAAGATGTTGGGTTCAGGAGGCCCCAGGGAGCAGGGGGAGCCCGGTGAACCTGGGGCCTCTCCAGGAGGCGCCCCGCCCCCTGCTCCGAGACGCCTGGGTCTGCAGCCTCGGGCCACGGCCCGCCGCCTCCCGCCCATGGCAAAGATGTGGAAAGAGGAGGTGGACAGACCCAGGAAGCCGGGAACTTGACCGGACACACGCGTCCACCCTGAAGACCCAGCGCCCACCCAGAGGCCCGGCCGGCCATCCCACGACCCTGGGTTGTAACTGATTTCTCAGCTCCAACGCACACTTCGGGCCCGGATGACCACCCCCTAGAGAGGCCGTCCCTCCACAGCCGTCAGGGGCTGCTGCAGGGGCAGGGTCCGGACCAGCGGGGCACCCTTCGGGCTGGGCCCCTGGAGGCAGCGGGGAGGAGGCCACCCTCCGCTTACACACCTGAAAAGCATATTCTGCAAACTGAGCCTTAGGCAAATAAGGTAGGAAAATTCTCCCCCCTTGACTTTGGCAAAGCAAAACCAGGTGTGGGGGGTGGCAGGGCGCTCACCCAGGCCCCCCACCCTTACTCCTGCCTGCAGTTCCCATTGCAGCCCCCACCTCTGCCCTCAGCCCCCACCTCTGCCCCCAGCCCCCACCTCTGCCCCCAGCCTCCACTCTGCCCCCAGTCCCCCTCTGCCCCCAGCGCCCCCTCTGCCCCCAGACTCTACTCTGCCCCCAGTCCCCACATCTGCCTCCAGCCTCCACCTGTGCCCCCAGCCCGACCTCTGTCCTCAGCCCCCACCTCTGCCCCCAGCTTCCACCTCTGCGCCCAGCCCCCACCTCTGCCCCAGCCCCCACCTCTGCCCCCAGCCTCTACTCTGCCCCCAGTCCTCACCTCTGCCCCCAGCCTCCACCTCTGCCCCAGCCTGAGAGCTCTGTCCAGCCCAGGTGCCAGAGCCTCTGGCAGCAGCCCTGGGGTGGCTCTGCACGCTCCTTACTCGTGGCCTGGCGCCACCTTTGCTCTGCATCAATATTGACCCAGCCTGGGGGGGCAGGGGCCTGCTGGCCCGCAGGGGGCTTGCAGTGTTGTTCACACGCGCCTGCCGCGCTCCCGGGCCCCTGAGATGTTTGTGGAGGGCTGTGAGCCACCCTGGAGCCACGCAGAGCGGTCACATTTACATGGGGAAAAATAATGGGGCCTTTCTCCATGAAACGTCCATTCACGGCTTCTGGGGGGGAGAGAAGCCTGGGGACCAAAACCTCCCAGGAGTGTGAAACTCACCTTGTGCTCGCCTCGCTGCCGGGCAGGCGCGGAGCCAAAGGCGGAACATTCCGGGGCCACCTCTCCCTGGCGGCTCCTCCTCCCCGCGGCCGTTCGCCCGGGGTTCCCGTGCCAAGGCCTGGACTGGGGGAGGGCCGGTCGTGGGACCAGCCGCTGTGTATGTCCACGCTGTGCTCCGGTGGCCCGATGGGCCACCCGCCCCCACCCCGGGAAGGGGCTGCTGGGTAGACATCCAGGGACACAGAAGCTTCTGGAATCTCTCCCGGAGCATGGCCACGGGCTGCCTTAAGTCACACTGCACTTGACCTGCAAATATTTTAATAAAATATTTAGTGGCTTCTGTCTGCTCAGGCCGCCAGACAAAGCACTACAGACGAGGGGCTTAAATAACAACCAATGTATTTCCCTACTCTTCTGGAGGCGGGGAGTCCGAGATCCAGGTGTGGGCAGGGCCGGCTCCTTCCGAGTCCCTGCGTGGTCTTCCCTGTGTGCCTGTGCCCAAATCTCCTACAGACACCCCAGTGACCTCTTTTACCTTACTTGCCCCGTTAAAGGCCCTGTCTTCAAATGCAGTTCTGTTCGAGGAACCCTAACTAGGGGTTAGGGATTCTACATGGGGTTTGGGGGACACACTCGGCCCATGAGAGCGCCTGTCCCTGACCATCGCCCCCAGGTGTTGTGGGAATAATAATCACCCCCTGGGTGCTAGAGCTTTGCAATTGGCAAACACCTCCAGATCCATTACCCCTTTGCCCTGATTTTCTCCCCCTGTCCCCAGGCCCAGAGATGAGGCAGGCAGATGGGACCTGGGACCTCCTGTCTGTTTGAATGTTGGGTTGGGAGGGGGGATGCATACAAGATGCCGAGATGAGTTTTTAAAAATTTTTTTTAATGTTTATTTATGTTTGGAAGAGAGACACAGAGTGTGAGCAGGGGAGGGGCAGAGAGCGAGGGAGACCCAGAATCTGAAGCAGGCTCCAGGCTCCGAGCTGTCAGCACAGAGCCTGACACGGGGCTCAAACCCACGAACCGTGAGATCATGACCTGAGCCAAAGTCGGATGCTTAACCGACTGAGCCACCCAGGCGCCCCTAGAGAAATGATTCTTAACTCTTTCCACCGCACAGGAGTCCTGATGCAGCACCTCTCTGAGCCTCAGTTTCCCCACCTATAAAATGCACTCGACCAGAGTCCCCGCCTGGAGATCAGAAGCCTGTGCCTGAGCAGAATGAGTGTCCTTCCTGTGGGTGGCCGCTGTCATCAGTGCCTGCAAGGTGACAGTGCGAGAAATCACACCCAGGGAGCAAAGGCGAGCAGAGGCTGTGGGGCCCCCGCCAGGGGCAGCTCCCCCCCCCCCCCCCAAGAGGCCTGAGTGATCAGTGCCGTCCCCTTGCCCCCCCGCAAGCTTCTTCTCCTCCCCCGCCTTCCCCCTCAAGGGCCCACCCTGTGCCTGCCGGGCCCCCAGTCCCAGACACTCACCCGGGGAAAGCTGGGGACGGGGAAGCCTGCCTGAGACACCACGGCCTCCCAGGGCACCAGGGGCTGCTGCTCAGGCTGGCGCCTTGCTGGGGAACCACGGACTCCCCACTCCCCCTGGGGATCCACCAGCCTCTGGAGAAATGGCCCTCGGTCGCTGCTGGTTAACGAGGCGCGATCGCCAAGGAAGAGTGAAAAGGGATATTATGTGGGTGGACTTTCCAGAGGCTGTTTCCCTTGTGAGGCGTCCAGGTGTTGCTGTCTGGGGCGTGTGAGACTCTGGGTGACCGGCAGGCACTCCAGCCCCTTCTGGGGGCTGTGTCTGGGCTCCCGGCCCCACCTGGCCCCTCCCAGACTCTGGCCCTGGACGCGCTTTCTTTCCATGGAGCCTGGAAAATCTCTCCGGGGCCTGCCCCTTGCTCGCAGAGTGGTATGTGATTCTGGGGGGAGGAAGGAACCCCTGGGCCACACGGGCCACCATGGATGAGTGTGGGGGCGTGTCTGCACTGCTCACACAGTGCACGGGGCCCTGGAGTGAGGGCGAAGGGTCCCCAGGACGCCCACTGGGCTGTCACCCATGCCCCCAGGGAGGCCACCTGGCCTCCCACCGCCTCTTCTCCAAGCCAGCTTCTCCAGGAAAGGAGAGGGCCGTCCCCCCTCCTCACCGTGCACCCCCAGCATGGTCCAGGCCCCTGGACTCCACCTGCCGAGACCTGACAACGGCCTTTATTTCTCCAAACCCAAAGCTCCCCCCCCCCCCCCCCCCCAACCCAGCAGGGTGAGCCGGCCTCCACCACTTGGCAGAGTGAAGGTCTGAGCTTCAGGCCCTTCTCTGCCCTCGCACGAAGCCTGCCTCCCGCCCTCCGGGGCCCTTGGGACCTCACTCTGGCCTTTCCACTTTCTGGAAAAGGTCAGATTTGTCTTCAAGTGACCACCATGCAAACGGTCTGGATGAGTCACCCCCAACCGGAGTCATCTGCTGCGAACCGTTCTATTTTAATTCATTTTCTTCGTGGAGGTGAGATCCGCCGTTTTCCAGTGAGGGGTGCTGTGGCAGTTACTACTTTCACAGTGTCTGTGGCCATCGGGCGCATCAGGTTCCGGGACGTTTCCATCCCCCCTAAATAAGACTCCGCCCCCATCCTCAGTCACCTGCCCCCCCCTCCCCCCCCCCCGCGGCAGCTGGAAATCTGCTCTCTGTCTGCAGCTGCACACCGTGTGGCCTTTGGGGACTGGCCTCTGTCACCGAGCACGGTGTTGTCGAGGTGTATCCAGGCTCTACCACGCCTGTGGTCCAGGCGACAGCGCCTCACCCTATTCTGAGGGCGTGTGGCCAAGCCCCGTCTCTCTGTGTGGATGGGCCCCACGCCTTCACCCCCCAGCCTGACCTCCGTCACCCTGCTCTCCCAGGACCACGCACGAGCGAGCCCGCGCCAGCCTCCACACTTGGCCCCGGCCCACACGTGGCCACCTCACACCCGGCCGTCAATCTCGTAGTGGTTCGTCCTGGAGGCATCGCCAGGCGGCCACGGCGGGGGTGATATCTGAGGACTGTGTGTATTTTACTAATTTTTAACAGCCCAGGTGTGGGGTGTCACAGGGTCCTGGGGAGGCTGTCCAGGGACCCTGATTTCCCATCCAGGGAGGTTGGTCCACATCTGTTGTCCTTCCCTTTGACGGGCACCGCCCCCCTTTGCCCCCCATCACTCCAGAAGCTGGCTGAGCCAGGTGCGAAGGGGCCGTCTGTGTCCCCTCACCGAATTCGTCCAGGGCCCCGTGCGCGGGTGACGCACAGCCACCGGCCAGTGGCACGGAGAGGTGCGCCCAAGGCTTCGGGGAGGTGGGCGGAGCCAGGGAGGCCGTGCCCCCGGCCGGCTCCAGGGCCCAAGCCCGGTCTCTGCGTCCCCTCCCCCGCCACCCCTCACTCCACTTGAAGCTGATGTTTCTGCTGGCATTCCAGGGAAAATCAAATCCTCCCGGGTAGAAACGGCATCTGTCCAAATGAGTTTTCTGAGTCTGCTTTGACACACTTTGGGAAGCTCCAGGACAGAAAATATGGTTTTGATTTCATGGAGCAGGCGCAGACCCCCGAACCCGGCCCACGTGGTCCGAGAGCTGGTCTCTCAGATTCTCCCCCAGACACGGCGCGTCACAGAGCGCGGCCCAGAGAGAGCTGAGCGGGAGCGTGCTGACAAGGGGCCTCTCTCCAGGGCCTGGAGCTCCTGCCCGAGGGCACTGCCCGCTCTGGTCCCGGCCTCGGAGAGAGTCAGCCCTCTGAACATGCACACGCGCTTGTCAAGGTCACGAGAAACTCACATTGGCAGACGACAACTTGAGAGGCCTCACCAGTCTCTGGAGCCTTGTGACCCAGGAGACCCCGGCTCCCCAGCGGCAGAACAGGAGGGACCCCTGCCCAGGCACGGGATCGGGGAGATACCACGTGCTCAGCTTGGGGAGTGGGGCCTCCAGCCTGCTGCCAGGCTGTGGGGTTTGAGTGGGGCCCCCCATCCCTCTGTTTGCTTGAAGCCCCTCGGCTGCTCACAGCTGCTGATGGGCAGCTCCATGCGTCTGGCAAGAGGCGCTGGGGTCAGCAGGAACAAGAAGGAACCCGCTGCTGCTCTCGTGGGACTTGCGATGTGCAGGTGGGGCGACCGGGCCCCATGTGGTCCCACCTGTTGTGGTGATCGCCGACAGAGACCTGAGCTGCAGAGGAAATAATCCGATGGGTTCGTCGTTTGGGGCAGTCTAGGAAGGCTTCTCGAAGGAGGTGGCATGTGAGCTGAGGATGAGAGGTGCTGGCCGGGGGGGTGGCAGAGAAGCCTTGGACCCCCGGGCCCAAGAGGCAGGGTCTCCGGGCAACGGCTGGGTGGGCGGCGGCCCCACGGGGCACACATGTCCTTCATTTCACGGGCATCTTCCGGGGGCTGCCCCGCCTCAGAGCGGGCCACCAGCACTCATCACTCTAGCTTGCCTGCCCTTGGCTGCAAGGGACAGCGTTTTAATCCCTCTCCTCCGGCTCTTCTGGGTCCAAGCCTCTCCTCACTCAGGCAGACCCCCTGACCGCCCGCCCTGTACCTCCTTCCCTATCGGCTCCCTTACCCTCGAGGGCCCCAGACAGGCAGCACACGAGTGCCTGTTTCTCAGGTGGGTAAACTGAGCCTGTGCCTTCCCTGATGCACCCAGCCGGGGGCAGCCAGCAGGGACCACAGAAGCTGCTTCTAGCTGGGGCCCTTCCATCCCTCTGACCCAGCGTCCAGGATCGGCAGGCTGCATCTTGCAAACCCGAGCTTCAGAAACTTGGAATCAAGGAGGATCTGGCTGGGGACTCTTGGGGGCTCCGTGGGCTGTTTTGTAACGACAGAGGGAGCGCCTCGCCCACACTCCGGATCTGCCGCGCCCGCTGCCGCCCACGGACCCTGCGGAATTAGCTCGCAAATGGGAGGAACAGGTGACGGGCGCCTGCTCTGGGGACGTCAGCCCTCCCATCTCACACCCGAGGTGTGTGAAGCGGGAGGCGGGGGCGAGGGCCCCGAGACCCCATTGCAAATTAAGATGTACTTTGTCTCCTTTCCAAAGGCACCGAGCTGGCTGCGTCCCCACTTTGCAAGAAAATGACTTCCCTGCCAGATGGGAGCAGGACGCCCACCTCCCCGCAGCTCCAGCGACAGAGCCCGCAGGATCCCACACGGCATGCATTCCTGAAGCGGTGAGAGCCCCCCTCAGCCTCGGCTGCCTGCAGCAGCGGGCCTGTGACATCCATTTCCCTGGGCGGGCAGGCGGGGCTGGGGCTGGGCCTGGGGCTGGGGAAGGAAATACTCCCGCCAGCGCTTCCTGCTCAGGTCGCCTGGCGTCCCTGCAGCTCCCGCGGGGCCAGGCGATCACGGTGGCAGGGGCTGGGCCAGTCGTGGTGTTCAGCAACCCCCCCCCCCCCCGCCCCCTGCACCCTAAGGGGGCCTGCGGGCCCTTCCTGGCCTCGGGGCTGCCCTGGGCATCCCAGTGTGCCCACTGCCCTCCCGGGGGGGGGTCCAGCCAGAGTCCAGAGCCTCAGGTCCAGTCAACCTCAGGAACAGCCAAGAATGCTTCCTCTGTGGGCACGGCCAGTGTGCTCTTGCGGGTTGGCCACTGGCGGATGGGACCACTGGGGAGACAGAGCCCAGGAGGAAGTTCCCTTCCGATCGGCGGACACGGCAAGGGTCCCTCCTCCTTCCCCGAGAGAGCCAGACCCTGCGCCGTGCAGAGGGCGGACAGGTGTGGGGAGCCCTGGTTACTGCAGCAGAGCCCCCAGCCCATCTCGCCCCCCGGGGCCTTGCCCTGCCCTGTCCTCTTCCCAGGATTCGGCCTGGGGTCTCAGCCAGCAGGGGCACTGTGGAGAAAGCACAGACCTGTCAGGCCGTGTCCCCTCATGTATTAAATAGGGCAAAGACTGGCGCCAGCCCAGCAAGCCTCCGAGCCCTTGCTGAGATCACGGCGGCTGGGCAGGGGCCGGGCCGGAAGCCCTCCATGCTCGGCTCGGCACCGAGGTCAGCCCGTCCCCAGCCCCTTGCACACCTGTCTGCCCCCAGCCCAGATGCTGGGGTGCTCATGGCCTCCTGATGAGTGGATGACTTTCCAGCTCCTGGAGGATCTGGGGGCAGCTGTGAGTGGGTCCGTCTCCCTGTCCCCTCCTCCCCCTCAGTGGACGACAAGTGCTCCCGGTGCCCCAATAATTAACAAAAGGCCATCGTCGCTGCCGTGCACCTGCTTCAGGACGTTTTCTTCCCATGTGCTGAATAGAGAGGAACATTCCAGAATGTGGAACTTGGGGCACCTGGACCTCGAGTCTATGGAGAGACATTCTAGGGAGGTAGCTTTCCACGTGGCAGATGGGCATAACTCTGGACTGATTCGGGGAGAAATCTCCCAGAAGTGTTTTTCTCACTGCCCTGCCTTAAAAAACAAAATCAAAACCCAAACAGAACCTTACGACTTCACATAAACGGAGTCTCGAAATGTCCTGTGTCTACAGGAGGCTCCACGTTGCCTCCACTCTCCTCACTGCTGAGTTGGATCCCGATGCGTGAAAGGTCATAGTTCGTCGATTTCCTTGAAGGGCAGCCTACAAGGAACATTCCAGTTCTGCCCATTTTGGATGAGTGTATACATGCCCGGGAGGAACCTGCAGCTTATAGGGCACCTGCGTGCCAGCTCGTTTGGAAACTGCCCTGAAGGGCGAGGCCCATGTCCTCTGCAGCGCTCCACACTCTCCCTCCCCCCTCTCAGCTCTGGCGACCCTAGCAGGTACCACACCTTGTGCGGGAGAGTTTGACAAACACCTCAGCTGCTTCTTGGTACCTGAAGGTCACGTTCGTCCGCGTTAGCCACTGCCGCCTGACGGGGACATCATAACCCCGAGCTTCCTGCCACGCGGCTGCTCTGCCCGCCTCTGTCTGTGCGGTTCTAGTTCTTTGAGAGGAGCAGCGCCGGACCCCATCTGATGCACGCACACCCTGGCGGCACCTTCATGCGCTCACGGGTTTGCTCGTCCAGCAAACACTCACCGAGCGCCTGGCTGTGTCCAGGATGGCCCAGGTCATGGATGCAAGTTAGGTGCAGCCACGGCCCTGACTTGGGGGGCACGCCGCCCATGTGGGGATGGGGTTGCCCTCCACTCGCTCCCCACCCACACCACAGACAGGCGTGAACCGTGTGGAACGTTCCACACCCGTTTACCAGGTGACTACCATCCCGGCTCTCTGTGACTGCCGGGGCCAGAACTGGAAATGCCCGGGCAAATTTTGTGTCAGTTGGGCACACTGCTCGCCAAGCCCTGGGACCCAGAGCTGTGAGGGGCTGCACCTGGGTCCAAGCCCACCAGCTCTGCCTGCCTGGGGCATGGCTCAGACCTGCCCTTGCGGCCCCTCGGTGCTGCCGCTCGCTCAGGACCAGAGAGAAAGGAGCTGGCCCCAGGGGTCCAGATGGATCCTGGGGGCTGAATGAAGAGCAAAGGATGATGCTGTTTGCCAGGACCGACACTGGATGAGGGCTGAGGTCACAGGCCGCTGCTCAAGGACAAGCCTCTGTGGGAACATCTCACGAGATGCAGCTTCCACAGGAAGCCTCCCTGGCAGCCCGCAGAGCAGGCTGGGTCCCTGTATGGATTCCCAGTCTCTGCACTTGTCCTATGTGACCCTTTATTGCTCTCCAGGTCAGTCTCCCTCTCCTTTGAACCCTGTACCTGCTGTATGTTGATCACTGGATGGATGAAAGGATGGATGGACAGATGAATAGATTGATGGATGGATGGAGGATAGATGGATGGGTGCATGGATAGATGGGTGGATGGATGGATGGATGGATGGATAATGGAAGGATGGATGGATGGATGGAGGATAGATGGATGGGCGCATGGATAGATGGGTGGATGGATGGATGGATAGATGGATAATGGAAGGATGGATGGATGGATAATGGATGGATGGGTGGATTGATGGATGGATGCATAGATGGATGGCTGGGTGGATGGATGCATGGGTGGATGGAATGGAAGAATGGGTGGTAGGGCAGATGAACAGAAGGACAGATGGATGAAGTAAAGGATAGGTGGATGGATGGATGGATGGATGATGGATGGATGGATGGGTGGATGGATGCATGGATGGCTGGATGGGGATGGATGGATGTGTGGATGGGTGGATGAATGGGTGGATGGATGGATGGATGGATGGAAGGGGTTGGATGGATGGATGGATGGATGGATGGATGGATGGAAGGGGTTGGATGGATGGATAGATGGATAGAAGGGGATGCATGGATGGATGGAAGGGGATGGATAGATGTGTGGATGGAATGGAAGAATGGGTGGTAGGACAGATGAACAGAAGAACAGATGGATGGAGTAAAGGGTGGGTAGATGGATGCATGGGTGAGCAGATGGACAGATGGGTGGATGATGGAAGGACAGATAGAGCTGGTTGTCGTGGCTGGCAGGCCAACTCCCTGCGGAAGTGTGAGCCCTATCAGTTTAGCTCAACATCAATGTTGGGTGATGTATGTAGAGTGACCCTGTGCTACATACACCCGTGTGCATCCCCTGTCTTCCTGAGCACCGTTTCTGGGGAGGTAGGCGTTCTTCTTCTCATTTTACAGATGGACCACGGAGGCCGGAGAGGCCAGTAACCTGCCCAAAGCTGAGCATCCCGGGAAGCCCAAGCTCCAGGCATCAGGCAGTGTGTGTCAGGGTAAACTTTGACTCTGCCTTGACACTCTGTCCCTGTTGGGAAAAGGTGGGAGACTCGGGCTTCTAGAGCCAGAGTCACCCAGGCCCTCTGGCCACCTTCATCTCTCCCCCATTAGTGAATGAGTTCCTCAAAGGACTTGAGTGGCCTCAGGAAGTGGGGAGGAGGGGGGGCTCCCCTCTTCAGGGGTGATGCCCATGGTATCCTGGTCCTCCCAGGCTCACTCACAAGTTTGAGAGGGGACATCAGGCAGTGAGTTGCAAAGACAGTGACAGTGCTTCCCAGTGGTGAAGCCAGACACTTGTCACCTGGAAACCAGTGTGGCCTCTGCTCCATGCAGCCTGACTTGGGGTGGAGCCCCCTCCACCCAGGGACGCCCAGCACTTGCCCTCTGCTGCCCGAGAGGCTGTCCTCTGGTCTCAGCGGCCCAGGGACAGCACTGGGACCCAGGCTGGCCACCCAACCCTATGTTCAAGTCCTGGAACAAGGGACTCATCTGTCAGTCGGGCCCCTCCAGAATGTCGTGTGGGCCAGAGGAGAGGATGCGGGCACAGCCCTGCTGAAGGCACTCCAGGTGTTGTGGCCCCGTCCTTTCACATCCCGCACAGGAAGGGTTGCTGACCTACTCAGCGACATGTTGCTTTTTCTCTGACGTTCTCATCACCCCTGGGGCGAGGGAGATCTCTCCCCACCTGTCTGGGATTTCTACCCCCACCCCCATCCATCCCTCGAACACCCTGAGACCACAACCAAAGGGGGTCAGACGAGCTGCAAAGCAGCAGGAAACCAGGGAGGGGGCTCCGGCCGGTTTTCGAATCCAGCCCCCACCCCGTGGGCCAGGACTTGTGGGCAGCGGGACCCCCGATGAACTCCTACTTCACCGTCGCTCTTCTCTTGCCCTCCACCCGCTGAGGAACCCAGTTTTTCGGGGGGGGGGGGGAGAGCCGGATCTGTGGGTGGTACTTTTCTCCTGGTGACGTCTGAATAACCATGACAGCAGCTAAGGGTGGCGGAGCCTGGCTCCGGGAAGAGCTTCTTCTGGGTCTCCCCCTCTTTCCTCTCCCATTCCTCTCCTCCCCCCACCCCTGCCTTCTGCGTCTCTGGTCTCACAGTGTGGGGAGCACCCCCTGCCACCCTCCACCCCCGCCCCCCGAGCCAGGAAGTAGGGAGCAGAACACCCATCCCCAAGTCCCCGCGCATCCAAATATTTACTGCTGTGTCTGCCCACAAAAATTAATACGGCAATTTTGTCGTAGGTTCCCACTGCCCGCTTCGCCTCTGGGGACTCGGGCCGGCCCGGCCCGCCCCGTGGGCCACAATGGCAGCGCCCACAATGCCCGCACAGGGGCCGGCTGGTCGCGCATACAAAGCACCCGGCCCGGCCATTATCATTCCGGAGCCGAAGTCCACCCCAGCCCGCACCTCATCGGTCATTCAGCAGCCCTTAATGACTTGTCAGTTCCTTGCCCTGCCATTTTCTGTCTAATTAATTCTTTTATTGTGCACCGGATAAAGAAAGACAAAGGCCTCCCCGGCAATAATGATTCATTAAAATGCAGCGCCTTCGCCCGCTGCTCTTGGCCGCGCACCAGCCCGGCTGCTCTGCCCGGCCCGCAGGCGCTACCGCCGCACTCCCACCGGGCCGCGCGCCCCTTAACCCTTTGCAGGGACCGGCGGGCCTGGCGACCGGCGGCACGCCCAGCGTGGGGTGCCGCCCCGCCTCAGCTTTGGGGGACCTGGTGAGCGGGGCTCCCGCAGCCGCCCAGGCTGTTCCCGCTCCCGTCCTGTCGGGGAGCCTCTCGGAAAGGCCTCGGGAAGTGTCCTGCGCTTTCCCACGGCAGCCAGCCTCGGCGGGACTGAATTCTGGCCCCGGCCCCTCTGGGGAAGGCTGGGGCTGGTGGGGGTGCTGGTGGGGGGGGTGCACACGGGACCCCCCCCCAGGGCAGCCCAGCGTGGGTGGGGGAGGCAGGGGGGCTGCGCTAGGGGCAGCCAAGGCAACAGGTCACCGCGAGGGAAGGGAGCGAGGACCCCAGGGCTCCAGGGACAAGCCCACCAGCAGGACGGGGCAGGGAGGGACCTGTCACATGTCTGTGTGCTGGCCACGGCCATGCCAGCTTCATCGTCGCCACCTCGGCGAGGCCGTCACTGTCACATGGTCACGGGAGGAGGCACATAGAGATCAGTGGCGAGTGGCAGAACCTCCAGCCACTGGGTCACAGCCAGGTCCTGACCTCACGGAGCGCCCCCAAACACCGCCGGGCAGCCAGGAGCCCCCAGGCCAGCAGGGAACGCAGGAGACGGGGAAACCCTCAGGGCCCCGATTCCCACTCTTCCTGGGACAGAAATGGGCTGGGGGTGGGCAGCGCTGAGCTCGCAGCTCCAGGAGGACCCTCACCTGAAGGCAGGGCCACGCCTCCCGTGTCTCCCCCTTTTGCTTCTTCCCTTCCCAACTTTTCTCCTCGGAAGGCTCCCGCGGCCCCCGGGGCGCCCCAGGGCCTCTACGGCCCCATCCTGGGAGGACTTGGTCTGCACATCTGCTCTCTCCAGGATGTAGGACCCCAAACGCAGGCACGCTTTGGCCCAGAGTGAGACAGAGGAGCAGACACCGGGTGGTTACACACGGCCCTCCCTTGGGAATGGGTCCTTACCGAGTCCCGGGGGGCAGCAGCTCTGACCCCCAGCCTTGGGGTGTGCACCTGGGGTCTCCCTAGGGGTGGGAGGAGGGGATCTTGCAGCACTGGCTCATGGTCAGCCCCAGTTTTCCATGAAGCCTGGTGGAATGTATCCCAGACAGGTGTCCACACAGGGTGCTAAAGACTTTAATGTCCAGTGGCCTGGAAACAAGTCGGTTCAGCCCTGCCGTGTGGCCCACGGCTCCTGCAGCCCTGGTCAGCCAGAGACGAGGTCCATAAAGGCCAGACACTGGGGGGGAAAGATCGGGGTCCATGCACCAGGCCACGACCCTGAGTCTCACACCTGCCCTGGGGTGCTGTCCCCTAAATGCGAAGCAGGCAGGGTGGGTGTGGAAACCGCCCCCCTCTCCCCTGGGCAGGCCTGAGGAGGGGGGCCCCGCGTCTCCCCCAGGCAGCGGCTCAGAGACACAGGCCTCCCCGGAGCTGACAGCCACGCCGGCCGTGAACTCACATCCAAACAGAAAGTCTGCTCCTGAAAGCCGATACATCGTCCCAGGAAGAGCAATTATACGCGGAACCAGGAGGGGCTTTCCCAATCTATCAGAGCAGGGTCTGGGTCATAAACGCCCTTTCCCCTTTGTCTCTGAATAGGGCATTCTGTTCAGCTGAGGTCAGAGGCAACGCACTCAGCTCTGGGGAAGGAAATGAAAAATGAGGAACTTTTCCCGCCAGCTCGTCCCCAGGATGGGCCGACGGAGCACGCTCAGTGGGAACTGGGCTCTGGACAAGCTTGGACTTGGGGCCCGGAGGGGTGAGGCCAGCCTTGTGAACAGTGCTGTCTGGGGGAGCTGGCTGGAAAAACCCTCACGCGCCTGCGGACCAGGGCAGTCCCGGGGACCCCTCCCAGCTGCCCTGACCCCCGGGGGTGTCCGCCTCACCACCTCCTCACAAGGCCACCGGGGACCCAGATTTCGGGGAGCAGGGGCCCCGTGACCCCCAGAACGCTCGGCTGTGGGCTCAGCCTCCAACGTCTGAGAGTGCCGTGGAGGGGAGGCCACCAGCCTGGCCCCCAGGGAGGGGTGGGGCGTCTGGAGAGGAGAGGACACGGTGAGCTCAGACGCAGGGAACCCCCAGGGAGGCTTGCCTGGGGCACAGGGGCCAAAAGGGCCCTCGCACCATCAGGTTGGTGGGAAGAGGGGCCCGGGCCTCTGGGGAGTTAACACGCAGGAGCCCCTCCGAGTCCAAACAAACCTGGCGGGACCCCAGCCCTCGGGAACCTGGCAGGGCCCGAGTCAACCCCAGAGCGGCAACGGGGCGGCCTCACTCCCTCCATCAGGGAGCCGGCTGCAGGGGCTTTCCTTGGTTTGGGGTGTCCACGTGAGAGCCTGGAGGCCCATATGGACCCGGACGGCCCTTGGCTGGATGCAGGATGTGCTGGACTGGCTCCACGGGGGCATCCGTGAGCCTGGCTTGCAGCCCCCTCCCAGACCCCGCCTCGCCCCGGAGGCTTGGCACGCCCCAGACCTCGCGAACCCTCGTAAATCCGGGCAGCTCTTCCCAAACACTACTCTTGGCAGGCCCCGGACGTGGCTCTCCAGCGCGGGGTGAGGGACGCGCCCTGGATCGCAGCCACGCGGGCGGCTGGCAGACGAGGGGACGGGAAGGGCGCCCCCCTACCCGGACCACCCCGTTAAAATCACAGAGGGAGTTGCTTCAAGCAGCTGGCTTCTCGCGAGAAGTGTAAGCTTCCTCTCGGGCCCGGAGATGCCCCAGAAGCACCTGCAGGGCCTGGAGGTGGGTGCCCCCAGCCCCACGCAGCCCCTGAACCAGCTGCGGGGAGGCCCGGCCAAGGGGTGAGGCTGCCCCCTTGCTTGCGGTTGCCCCCCACAACCATCCCTCCCTGCAGACACTCGGCCAACCAGACGGCCCTGCCTGGTTCCCGTTCACCCAGCTCCCAGCTTGGCTCCGCGCCAGCGCCCGAAAAATGCCGCCAGCCACCCAGAAACCGGCTCTGGGATTCGCCTGGGAGGAAACCATGGCCTCGAATCTGGACCCGCTTTGCCTACTGAATAGGCCCCTGGGGAAAGAAGACACTGGCGGCATGGCCGGCTTCCTGGGGCCTCTGAGATCCGTTCAAATCCAGACACAGCCCCTGCAGGGGGCGGGGGGGAGGGGGGGGCCTGGCTGTGCCCCAGGGTTGAAGCGTTGTCTCTGCCTTCCATGGGGCTCCGGATGCCCACATCCTCTGAGGAGGGCTCGGGGTAGACTGCACTCCTGCCTCCGCCAAGGCCCTGGACCCAGACCCCATTCTCGCGGAGCCCCCGTCCGCCAGGCTTACGGAAAGCAACACACAAAACGCAGCCTGAGTAGATAAAAAGCTTTTTTTTTTTTTTTAATTTTACCAAATTGGTCTGTACAAAAGTTAGCGTTGCTTGGTCAGAAAGTAGCCGAACACAGCAGGTAAGTGACAGCGGAAGCCCAAACTCCACGCGGAACAACGGATTTTGCATAAAAATGAGTTTGCTGTAGTTCCCTGCCCCCACCCCCAGAAAGAGATATGCAAAACAAATTCTTTTTTTTTTTTTTTCTAGAAAAAGGTAGGAAAAAGTAGAAAAAGTAAAAAGAAGCAACTTCTCGGATGTTCTTCAAATGTACAAAGTTTTAAAGGCACAAGTTTCCATGAAGTAGGCGATTACCGTTGGTCGGCACGCAGCGCAAGCAGGTACGCGTCAATCGGGTATTATTCGTCTAAAGCTAAGACTCTAAACACTTAGTGGAGAAGGTTTTAGTTTCACAGCTTGTAGGTGGCGTCTGGGTCCTAAGAGCCGAGATTAATGTGCCTCTCCAGCCACCCCGTCCCCAGCTTGGCACCGTTGTGAGCAGGGGTGGAGCCCAGGGACACCCATGCCCTCTAAGCCTCGACCTCACACGGGTGCCACGGGCACCCCCAACCCGGGTACAGACACTACGAGGCAATCCCTTCTCCCCGCTCAGGGTCCCGGCCACCTCCCCGGGGCCTGGAGCCCCAGGGCCCCCACCCCACGCGTCCTCCTGGCCCTGGAGCTCAGCAACCCGGCCTCCGTTTTGTCTGAAATCCTACTTTCTGCACAAATTACTTAATTAAAGATAAAATAATACAGAACATAAATACGTTTCAACAGCTTCCAAAACAAATCGAACGTGTTTAAGCTTCAAAAACAAAACTTAAAAAATAAAATAAAATAAAACGAGGGAAGCGTTAGTCCCAGCCAAACCTCGCTGGGTAGAGCCTGCGTTGTGGGAGCCCCTCGCAGCTGACGGGCTGGTCCCCAGAGGTCTGCTCCCACAGACGCATTCTCGCCAGGCTGCGGATGCCGCTGGTCCCGTGGGCTCCCGGCGCGAGGCTGGCGGGGACCCCGGGAGACGGGCGGCCGGAACCCCCGCGCCTCGTCCCTCCTTTTTGTTTTGTGCTGTGGCTGCCTCGGGTCCACTGAGATGCAAAACCAAGGGGCTGCTGTCTGCAGGGAAGAGGGCCCGACGGCCGTCCCCCGCGCAGTCACCAGTCACCGCCAAGAGCGAGCGACAAGGAAAAGAGGGCTTTGTTGGCCGAAGGGAGCGGGGAGATCTGGAAGCAACGGGGCGTCGGGCTCCAAGCGTGGCTGCCCGCAGACGTCAGCAGGCCCTTGCCCGGAGCCGCCGTCTCTTCTCCCTCTGCACCCCTTCCGGAAGACCCGAGGCTCTGTCTTTGCTGAGATAAAGGTTCTCCCTCTCCGACGCCAGTCCCCCCCACGGGCCACGGCGCCCTCAGGGTCTGCTCAGGGTAGTATACACAGGCTGGTCCCAGTTGCCGGGCGGGCTGTGGGCGGGCGGCACGGAGAGGCCGCTGAGCAGGGGCGAGGCGTAGGGCCGACGGGAAGGGTGGAAGTAGGGGCACTGGTAGAGGCTGGACGGGCAGCCGGGGTACGGGCTGTAGTAGCTGGGGGCCTGCAGGTCGGCGTAGTCGCACTGCGAGCTGGCGAAGGAGCTGGCGGCCGCGGCCGGGGCCGCCGTGGTGACGCTGGCCTGGCCACTGTAGGAGCCGTAGTCGGCGCGGCCCGGGGAACCGTGCGACTGGTCGCCGTAGTGGCTGGGGCTCAGCTGCTCCGTCTTGATGTGCGGCCGCGGGGGGCCCGTCTCGGTGGGCGACGCCGAGGCCGACGGGGCTCCCTTGTGGGCCCACACAGGGGACGCCCCGAGGCCGGCTGCCCCGGAGTGTGAGTAGGAGGCGCCCCCGTAGGAGCCGGCGGCGGGCTGGCCGGGCTCCGCGGGCAGGGCCGAGTGGCCGTTGAGGGGCAGGTACTGGTCGAACTCGTGCACGTCGAAGGTGTCCATGTTGCCGATGACCTCGCTGCTCAGCTCTGAGATGTCCACGTTGCTGAAGTCGATGTTCTGGCGCCCGCTGTCTGCCAGACGGCGGCCTTCCGGCTTCAGCTCCGGCTTGCCCCCGTGGTGCAGGTCCGTCTTGGGGGTGGTGGGCGGGGTGGGCGGCCCGTGGGTCTGCCCTGGGGACAGAGCACATTTCAGGCATGAATGCCCCTTCTGTGGGGGGCCGGCCGGCTGGCGACGCACACCCAGGAGGAAAACCAGCCCGCTGACTGCCACAGGTAGAAATCAACGGCTTTTTGTTTCTGTACGTTTCCCAGAAATTCCAGCAGAGCCAGACCCAGACCTCACTGCTCGGCCGAGGAAATTCCGCTAAGCGCTGTTCTGCAGGAAGAGCTGGGCCACGGAGGCCCCCACCCCTACCCCAGAAGACCAAGATGGGGGAAAGGAGAGGAAGTGCCCGGCCCCTTGCACGTGACCACAAGGCCACGCACACAAAGCTCACTCTCCCCCAGGCTCGCGGCAGTAGCCAGCTTCCCCGGGGACTGCTCGGCTGGCCGGGCTCCCCCCCCAGCCCGTCTGATCTTGAGGCTGGGCTGCTGACCACCGCACAGGGGACACGAGTGAGTGCTGGGTCAGCACCCGCAGAAAGGCCAGGGGAAGCAGAAACGCCTCCAGGCGGAGCAGAAAACGCCCACGTCATGCGGCACCCGACCAGGGAAAAGTTGTGAGGACGTCAGGGCTCAGAGGGGGCTAGGCAGACCCCCGTGTGCACGGGGGACCTTGGGGCGACGCGGACACCAGCCCTGGGAGCGAGCCCCTGCTCCCCACCCCACTGCGCATCTCACAGCGGATGCCAGACCCCCCACTTCTCCTGCTGGGGCAGGCAAATGCTGTGGGGCCCCAGGCGCCCACCTGTGTGGTCGCCGTGGTGGTGCGCGTCACCGAGGCCCGCGTCCGCCTTGTACACGGCACCGCTGGGATGGGGGCCCAGCTCGGCTCCGGAGTCAGAGTCGCCCTGGCCTGCTTTCACGCTCTTCCTGCGTCGCGGCTGGTACTTGTAATCCGGATGGTCCTTCTTGTGCTGGACCCGTAGCCGCTCCGCCTCCTCCACGAAGGGGCGCTTCTCACTTTCGCTCAGCAAGCTGCAGCACCAAGGGCAGAGGTGGCACGGTGAGGGCACCCACGCCGCCCCCCCCCCGACGCCCACAGGGAGGCCTGTGTGTGCTCCCGCACCTCAGCAGGCACCAGGCAGGCGCCCCCCTTTCTGAGGACGGGGGCTCGGGCCAGAGAGGACTTCTGCTGAGGGTCAAAGGAACGTGCTGGAACGAAACCCAAAGCTTTCCATCTCCATCATCTTCTTACTTCCTTCTGCCCCCAGACTGTGTAAGTCCCCTCCCTTTGGGGCTTTCTAAGGCAGGCGGGGGAGGAGGCAGAACCCAGCTGAGAACACACGAGGATCAAACGAGTCTTCCCGGGAACGAGCAACGAGCGGGGAGGGACTCCGTGGGCATCTGGGCTTCCCAGACCTCCGGGAACAGTGGCTAAACCGGTGGTCCTCGCTGAGGCTCACAACACACGCCGGGCCCCTCAAACCCTTCCAGGAGCTCACCTCCAACTGCCTGTGGGACAGGGCACAGAGGACATCCGTGCAAACTCCCAGGGCCCGCTCACGAGGAGAGGAGCAGGAGACGGGAACCGGTGCCCGGAACCCAAAGCCATCCATGTGAACCCAAGGAGACCCCCCTTGGTGGGGACGGGCTGCTCTGAGCAGCAAGCAGCCCTGCTGTGGCCCTACTTTCTGCACAAGCGTCCGGTTCCACCATGCCCAAGTGAGCACAAAGCATGCTTGTGCCCGACCACTCTTGCATCCCCAGACTTTCCTTGCCGAGGGGCGCAGCGCAGGCAGACGATGCAGCAGCTGTCGGGAAGGTGCCCGAGGGGCAGACATGCACCCCCTCCGTCTGCCTTGACTTCTTGCACATGGCGGTCAGAGTGGAGGGGAGCCCTTTAGAAAGAGGGGCGCCTCCAGCCAGCACCACCTCGCCTGATACCGCCTCCCGCTTCTGGACAGAAGCCACCTTTCCTCAGGGAGGCACAGGCCTGGGGCTTGGGGGCCAATCCCAGGTGGGGTCCCTCTCTCCGCAGGCTGTTGGCGGGAGGGAGTGCGCTAGGGCTTGCGTGCTCGCCCTGCAGCCCTCTGTGGCCCCGACCACCTGCGTACCCCGGGGTGGGGGGGGGGGCAGTCAACGCGGCCGGAGGGCGGTTGTCCGCTGGAACTCGCCCTGGGAACAGCCACTGGGAGCAGAGCCGAGGCCGGGCGTGGGGCCACCTCCAGAGCCCCTGCGAACCCCAGGACCCCCTCCGGCCCGCCCGCGCGGCTGGGGCTCCCGTCCCCGCCCCCGGGGCCTGGGGACCGCGCACTCACCGCCACAGCTTGCCCAGCGTCTTGCTGAGCTCCGCGTTGTGCAGGTGCGGGTACTGATCGGCCAGCTTGCGGCGCGCCGCCTGCGCCCACACCATGAATGCGTTCATGGGCCGCTTCACGTGAGGCTTGGCCTTCAGCGCGCCGCCGCCACCGCCGCGCACCGGCATGGGCACCAGGCTCCAGTCGTAGCCCTTGAGCACCTGCGACACGGCGTCGCGGATGCAGGCCGGGAAGCGTTCGTCCGCCGCCTCGGCCGCGTCGCCCCGGCCGCCGCCCCCCGCGCCCACCGCGCGGCCCAGGCCCTCGGAACCGGCAGGCGACGGCGGCGCATCGGAGTCCGAGTCCTCCACGTGCGACATGGAGCTGGCGGTGCCGGACGGGCTGCAGGGCGGCTGGGCACGGGCCTCGCTCATGTCCAGCATCGGGGCCGCGCGCGGAGGGGCGCGCACCGGGACCCGCGGGGCCGCTGCTCGGGCTGCGCTGCGGCCGCTCTGGGACCCGAGGTCGCCGCGCGGTGGCCCGACCTGCGTGCCCCCTCCGCCGCCGCCGCCGCCGCCGACGCCACAGCCCGACCCCGGCCCCTCCGCTGCCGCCGCCGCCGCCGCCGCCGAAGCTCCGTCCCGGCGGAGGACCCGCAACAAGTTTCTTTAAGTGGCGGCCGCGAGGCTCCGCCCCCTGCCCGGGTCCCCATTGGCCCGCGCGCGCCCCGCTGCCCCCGGGGGGCGGAGCCCGGCTGCCCGCCCCTCCCCCACACAAAGAAAGTGCCGCGGTTCCCTCTGCGCCCCCGCGCGCCCCTCCCGGCACCGCCCCGCGCCGCGGGCCCCCTTTCCAGCAGGGGCGGGGAGGAAAAGGGGTCTGGGACCCGGAACGGCGGGGCGCTCCGGGTGCCTCTGCCGGGCGCGCGGCGGCTCCTGCGCGTCCCGCCCTCGGCCCCCTCGCCCAGCCCGAGAAAGCCCGCTCCGCAGGGAGGCGGGTCCGCCAGCGCCTCGCCACAGCCGGTCCTGGGCCCCGACGTCTCGCCCGCAAACCCGAGGCGCCGGGGTCAACTGCTGCCAGCCCGCGGCCCCGGGCAGGGTTGGCTCGGCCGCGTAGCTTCAAAGCCCGGGCTTCCCGCCCGCAGGGCCGGCGCGCCGGACAGGATCCTCCAGCGCGCCCTGAGTTTGCGCGCCGCGCACGTCCAGGTAAAGCGCGCCCGAAGGCCGCGCCCCGAAGCTGGGCGATCCCTGGTCCCCCGCCCTGTCCGGGTGTGAGCGGAGAAGGCGCGGGCGGGGGCGCGGCCCCAGGAACCAGGCAGCGGAGGGGGGGGGGGGGGGGGGGGGGGGGGGCCGCGCCGAGGCCGTCGGGCGGGCGGCCCTGGGTGGTCTGGAGAAGTGAGGGCCGCCTCGGGCGCCTGCAGTGGAGGAGATGGGAGCGCCAGCCAGGAGGGAAGGGGGTGGGCTGTGCCGCCCGGCTTGGGGCGGCGGGGTCGGAGAGGGGACATTTCTCCGGACGCTAGCGCCGGGCCGCGGCTCCGAGTCCCCGCCCGAGGCCGCCCCCGCGAGTTGGCCTTGGGCCTGCCAGTCCCCGAGGGCGGCTCAGATTCTTTCGCCAAACCCGCCGGGAGACGATGGACCGGCCGCCCAGAGCTTCGCCACAGGCCCTCGGGTGGCCGAGTGGGAACACGTGCGGCTGCGAGCTTGTGGCCCGCGCGCCCTTAGTGACCCTAGGCAAGGGAGCCGGGTCCCCCAGGCGCGCGCCCCTCTTCGGAGTTGTGGATGCCTGGGCCAGTGGCGGCCGCAGCGGAGGAATAACGCCGGCTCTCCGTCTCTCCCGCAGCAGAAGGCGCTGGTCTGTTACCAGAAAACTCCGAGTCGAAAGTTAGTGCGTGGGTCGGGCTGAAGCATCTCTCTTGTGCACCTTTTCCAACTTAGGGGCCGCCATCGCACCTCTGACCGCGTCCGTCCCCCCCCCCCCCCCCCCAGACACCCTCTCCCCCAGCCCCTGCCCCCCTGGGTTGCAGATTCTTCAGAGAAGAGGTTTCATACCTGGGCCAGCTGCCCATCTAGGGACGTAGGCTTCACCTCAGGGGCCCTGGGGCTGCCCAGGGACCCCGCAGCCCTGCATCTAAAACATGCAGGTGCCTGTGTGGGGACACCTCAGGGCCTAAGGGGGGGGGGGTGCCTGCCTGCCCAGATTTTTTGACACTTGCAGGTGACCCCAAGGTGCTCCTTTTTTTTTTCTCAGTGGGCTTTGCTGCCCAGGGAACCTGATCTCCTGCCTTATGGGAAAGTGCCACTGGGGGTGTTGCATCTAAGGGGAACAGCCCTGGGGGCGGGGGGGGGGGGGGTGCACCTGATGGCAGAGGCAGAGCCTCTGGGAGTGGTCTGTCCTCTTGCCTCCTGTCCTGTGTCTGGTCTCCTTTTGCTCTGTCACCTGCCAGGGAACACCCTTACCTACTGGCCTGTGCTGGCTTCCCCTCAGAGGTCCTGCCCTCCACTTGGGGTCCCCACTGTGCAGTTGGAGGACTCAGGGAGGGCCCAAGGGGAGGTTTCCTGGGGGCACCCACAGAACTTGAACTTACTGCCCCCTGCCAGTGCAAGCAGGAGTTTCATGGAGTGTCGAGGCTGACGGACCTGGCCCAGACTCTCCTTCTCTCCCCCCTCCACACCCCGCCCCACCCCATCCCTCCTTGCACCCAGTGTGACATTGGGCACCATGTCTGGGTTTTCATGAAGAGCCCTGCTTTTCCAAGGACGATGAAACCGGGGCTGCACTGGGGACACCAGGTAAGGTAGCCTCTCGCTGTTTCCTGCCGGCCCACAGAGAGTCACGGACAGGTGGCCACTGGGATCCTCGGAGGGTAGAGGCCGGGCTGGGGGAGTGCCAAACCCAGGTCACACACTGGTGCAGGGTGTGTGGTCCTAGGACCCACCCTCATGTCCCCTGGGCTGCACTGAGCACCCTGGGGGTTGGGAGGGGTGCCGGTGAGCGCCTGTCATTTACGTGCAGCCCACAGCTCCCGCAGAATGGTTGGGGAGGCGCCTATCCTGCCAGGCCTTGACCCCCGGCTGGCCGAGAGCATACGTGTGCACTTCCCCACAAGGCGGCACCCAGGTGCCAGCTCGTCAGCCCAGGGCCGGCCGCACACACATGGGGTGGCTTCCAGGAGTGCCCCACAGCCTCCTGGCCTTCTGGAAGGCCTGTAATACTTGCTAGTGTGCTTTCCAGACTCATCCTGCATTAGTGCTGCCCTCAGTTCATGTCCTCAGCTGGTAGGCAGGCCCCGGGTGGGTCCCAGGGTGTGGCTGTGGTTGGTTCCTGTCTTCACCGGGATTGATGAAGCACCTGCTTTGTGCCAGGGGATTTTGTGGGCAAACACCATGGAGCTGAGACACTCACCATGCTGGGGGTGGGTGGGGGGTCCCGGAAGGCACCTTTGAGGAGGTGACATTAAGCTGAGACCTGAAGGTTCCAACTGCTTGAAGAGGAAAGGCCACTCCCTCATGGTGAGGGTAGTGGGGGACAACATGTACAAAGGCCCTGAGACCCTAGAGCACGGGATGGCTGATGTACGTGAAGATTCTAGACCTGGGCCCCTGGCAGAGGCTCCAAGGGCACCTGGGAAGAAGGAAGTGTAGGCTGATGTGCACCCTGAGAGCCTACAAGACCTGGCCAGTCTGGGCCTGGAGGGCCCCAGGGACACCTCTTCCAGGCAAAGGGCCCCCAACTTCCCCAGCCCTTGGCTTCTAGGGGTGCATAGGAAGCCTGTGTGTGTGTGCACCTGCGTGTGTGCACACGTGTGTGTGCATGTGTGGCGCTGGAGAGGCTGAATGGGAAGGAAGGGCTGCTGAGGAGGCCACCATGGAGGACGGTATCCCGCTCTCGTTCCTTGTGTTACCCTCTGCCTACCCTCAGCCTGGCCCGCATCTTGGACAGCCAGGGCGGCCACGTCCACAGTTTGTGCAGACTTTCAGAGAAAAGCACCGGGCGCGGGCCACATGGGCCCGTGAGCCCCAGGGATGGCGTGTCCCCTGTGTGTCTGCCGCCATGACCTGGGCCTCTCATCGAGCCAGCCTGAAGCAGTTGGCATCACATCCTGGGAACCCCAGCTCGGTCTCAGAGATTAATTGGTGCTTTTAATTACTGGCTGGTCTGCAGAAACCAAACATCCAGGACAAAGATGAGCGATCAGCTCTGAGCAGTGGCTCCGCAAAGACAGCCCCGTCCTGCCCTGCTGGGTCTCCGGAGCGAGAGGCGAGGGGGCTCACAGGGGCGCCAGGAGTCCAGTGGCCCCCAGTAACAGACTCCCAGGGCTCCGGGCCAAGCTTTTTGTTGAAACACCCCTCCCGACGTAGTTTGCCAGCTGGCGTGGACCTTCTGGTTTGGGTCAAAGCCCTTCCTCGGTTGGGCTGATGTCCACTTGGAAGCTGGCTGTGTCTGCCCCTCGCCTTCTGTGTGTGCAGAGGCCGCCGGGAGATCGTGCCCAGATTCCCCCCTCCCCTGCCTGCAGGACCAGGGTGTTCTGGGCCAGCCCGTGGTGGGTGCTGGTCCTCAGGACACCTCCCGACCGCCGGGTTGGGGTGAATGTGCTCCAGGCTGCGCCTTGTCACCGGCTCTGAGGCCGATCAGGAAAGCCACCCTGCCCAGGGGTGGCCGGGGACAGGACAGGGCAGTTGGACCCCCTCCTGTGGCGGTTCTTTGAGAAGATCGGGGGAGAGGGCAGTGCTTAGCCCGGAGGGCTGAGCCCGGCGCACGCTGTCTGCCCAGTGACATGTGCTGTGCAGATGTGTCGGGAACAGCTGTGGACTCTGCTCTGGCTTCCACTCACCCCCTGCTGGACGCGACCCCCCGGCCTCCGGCTGTGCCCATCCATCTCTCCTCTCCCCGTCCTGGGCCTGGGGGCCTGACTCCACCGGCGACGTTCGGGTCTCAGTGTGTATCTTTGATGGCAAGCAGAGGCTGCTTCCGCAGCCCAAACCGTCCTCAGGCAGGGTCCCGGGGCCCGCATGCAGAGCCCTCCTTGGGTAGAGGCAAGTGCCAGGCGTCTAGGCCAGGCACCAGCATACCACCTGCGGGGAAACTGAGTCCGCTGAGGTGTCAGAGGCTTGGGGTCTGCCTGGGCCTTCCTCTGGACGTTTCCATCCCGTAAGCCTCGTCTCTGCAGACGGGCATTGTGTGATACCAGGCTCCTGGATCCCCGGACCCCAGACCCCACCCTCCTCCTGGACCCTCATTCCCCTGGGCCCCAGACCTTACCCTCATTCTGGACCATGGGCCCCCTGGCTCCTATGGGCTCTTGCCCCTGGACCTCAGTCCCCAGGCCCCCTGCCCTTCCCCACCACCTGGGCCCCAGCCCCAACCCCCGTGCACCAAGCCCCTCTGGGTTCTGGTCCCTGGGCTCCTCTGAGAGGCAGTGGGGCCGGGAGAGGGCTTCTCAACCCCCATGCAGGAGGGGAGCCAGAACGTTGAAGGTGACTCCAGAAGACCAGCTTTCGAGCCCAAACAGGCTGCCGGGAGCTATGCTCGTCCTTCCGAACTTAACTTTCAGATTTAATGAGGCTTCTGGTTCAAGATGTCGAAGCCGGGACCCCTTGGAAGCAGAGCCCTGTGTCCGTTATGACCGGGAAAGGCCAATGCCAGCTTGAAACGGAAATATCAGAGAGAAAAATCCTCTTTCGGAGCGAGGGGCCCCGGATGGCTCTGCCACCGCGGAAGGTTCCAGAGACGCGGCGGTGCCAGAGGCAAATTAAAACACACCCTGTCAAAAGAGTTCCGCTGTCTCCCAAGTATTTATTTTTCTGAACTTGGCGAAGGAGGGTCGAATTAAGACACCTTCAGGCGGGAGCCTTGAGCAAAGTGGGAGAGCTGGTGGTTGTTTGGAGCCCACCAGGGAGACTCAGAGCAGGACTGGCAGAGGTCTGTCCCCTGAGGCTCGAGGTTAGGGGCAGTTTGTGGAGCTGCTCTGCCTCAGTCCCTCAGGGCCTGGCACTCTGGCTGGCACAGACCCGGCCCGCTTCCTTGGCTGCAAACCCGCAAGGACCCCTGCTGGCCAAGCGTTCTAGCAAAGCGTGAAAGCTGGCCGCCAGCCCTGGCCTCCTGTCCTCAGGGTGTGGAAGGGGGTAGGAGGGAGCTGCAGGGATCTCCCCAAGAAGGCACTGGAGTTCTGGAAAGGAGAGCGTTCTAGGTCACGGGACCTGATGACGTCCCCTGTGGCCCTTTGACTTCGGGTGAGTTCCGGGGTTGCTCTGGGCAGCAGAGGGGTCCGGAATGCCTGTGTGTTCTGCGGGGTCAGCGTGGCCCCTGCATGAGCTGAGGTGCACAGGTGCTGGGGCTTGTGGTAGCCAACGCCTCGTGTTTATTGTTTCTCCGTTTGTGACCCCTCATCACTCCACGCTGGCAACTTCCAGAGCCCGTCCCCACCGCTGGGCCTGCCTCCCATCTTCAGGGAGAACGCCACCCATCCTGTTCAGAAATGAAGTGTCTGCTTTAATCACTGGCTGAGAGCCATAGGAAGGTGAGACCCAGGGATGGACGGTGTTGGGGACAAGCCCCCCCAGCCCAGCCCTCAGTCTCACCTACGAACTAAGGTTGGGACCAAACTGGGGGCCTTGGATGTGGGTCCCTTCTGGAGCCCGATCGGGAGGGGAGCGTCGAATCTGCTGTGGGTGAGGCTGTAAGGAGTCCTACGGCCTGTGGGTGGCTGGAAAGAGGCCCCGGTCATCCCGAGGGCCAGCCAGGGACCCGCTGACCGCAGATGCACACCTGAGCCCCGCTCGACGGGCAGCACCTCCGGCCAACACAACAGCTTCAAGGCTGTTTGCGACGCGGCGTTATTGTGGTGACTGACACAGCTCTGGGAGCAGAATTCGGCCTGCAGGCCTCCTGTTTGTGACCCCTGGCCCCGGGCGGTTTCCAAAACTTCTTCCTCGTCAGGACCCCACTCTAAGAGAAAACACTTCGCGGCACATTCTCTGGCCCCATAGGGCTCTACGGCCACGGAATGTAACGGCACCGGGGTGTTTTGCTGTCCTCTCGCCTCGCGGTCACGGCACACCAGCGTGCAGGGCCACGCGGGGCCACCTCTCCCGCTGGGGTGCAGGCATGAGAGTGCTCGTGGCCCGGAGCCGAGGGTGCCAGGAGAGGAGACGGGCGAGCCAAGCGGAACAGCCGTCCGTGAGTCACAGTTCCAGAAAACCAGCAAATGGCCCAGCACCTGCTCACCCACCCCCACCTGCACCTGCCAGCATCACCCGGGGTCTTGGCCGCTGCACAGTCAGGGTGGGACCCGCCCAAACTGACCACCCCTCCAGGAGAAAGTGACAGATGTTTGCGCCCGTGGGTTCTGTTCCCCCACCAACAGATGTCGGGACATGAAAAATTGGGGTAAATGAAGGGTGGGTGATTCGGTCGGGCCCAAGCTGGGTCCTCGTGGGTGCCAGAGACAGCTGCAGATGCACGTCGGGGACAATTGCCCCGATGCAGCGGGGGCTGCCAAGCCAGGGTGCCTGGGGACAGCTGGACGAGGTGCCGACGCGGGGCTCATTCCTCCGTGAAGCCGCCCGCAGCTGCTGGGAGTTCGGCCAGCCCGTGGGCCTGTGTGCGCCTCGGCTCTGGGCTGCACCGGAGGAGCTGTGGATGGGCCCCCCCCAGGACGGGCCCCCCTGCAGGGATTCTGGCTTGTCCGCGGGTCTCCCTGACACCAGCCCCGGTCTTGAGCTGACGGATCCTCTCAGGGAAGCCTCCCTGTCTCCCCTCTCGTCTTTTTCTGGGCTCTTCCTCTCTGGCTCTGGCCACGCGGGGCTCCGTACCAGTCCCTCTGTAACCAGCTTGACTTTTTCTTGTATGGTTTTTGGCTTGCAAATGTAGGCGTAGGAGCCCCGTGCCCCGGGCTCCTGGTGTGGGTGAAGGGTTGTTCTGGAGAGACCCTCGTGTGCCGGAGCCATCCTGTGCCTCCCCAGCACGAGCCTCAAGGTTTACAAAACAAGATGCGTTTTTGAGCGGAGTGCCTCCTTGGACCATCAGATGCACCCACATCTAAATACGCGAAAGCCCTAAGATGCCCCCTAATCTAGCTGAAGAGGTAAGTTTGGTGTGAATGACAGGACTTACTCCAAAACGTAAAAAGGGTGCCTTCTAGGAGATTCTGATACAACGTAGGGTTTATTATTATTATTATTATTATTATTATTATTGAAACGAAATTCACATGGCCTCACATTTAAGCATTTTTAAATGTACGGGTCAGTGGCGCTCAGCGCGTTCGCAATGCTGAGCCTTCATCACGTCTGTCTAGCTCCAGAATATTGTCGTCATCAAACAAGGGAACTGTGCACAGATTAACAGTCGTTCCCTTTGCCCCCCTGCCCCCTGCCTCCAGCCCCCAGCCCCAGACAACCACTGATCTACTTTCTGTCTCCAGATTTGCTTGCCCTGGACGTTTCGTGTAAGTGGCCTCAGACAACACGTGGCCTTGTGTGTTTGGTACTCTCACTAAGCATGATATATTTTTTTACTTCTTTTTAACGTTTATTCATTTTTGAGAGAGACAGAGACAGAGTGCGAGCAGGGGAGGGGCAGAGAGAGAGGGAGACGCGGAATCTGAAGCAGGCTCCAGGCTCCCAGCTGTCAGCACGGAGCCCGACGTGGGGCTCGAACCCATGAACTGGGAGATCATGGCCTGAGCCGAAGTCGGACGTTTAACCAACTGAGCCACCCAGGCGCCCCTTAGCATGGTATTTTGGAGGTTCATCTAGATTGCAGTAGATGCCGAATAATGTACTTGTGCACTCTTGATTAAATTCAGGCAGAAACAGGCAAGCACGGAGCCCCGCTCTGTGAGGTCCGCTCTCACGTGGGTTCTGGCCCCTCAGACTCGCTGGACGTCTGCAGTCAGCTCCCAGCAAGGCGGGTCCCGGAGGAAATAGAACATGAGCTCCCAGAAGACCTCTCTGATGGCCTCGCCCACCCTGGGTAAACCCGGAGAGGGAGCCTGGAGCCCAGGGAGCTGGATGCTGGACAAGGGCCCTTTTCTGCTCTGCACAATGCCCCATTGTGCCCTTCTCTGGGGAGAACAATGCAACTCGGCCGGGGGAAGCTGAGGACAAAGGGCCCTTTGTGAGGCCTGTCCCCACCTGAAAGCGGCACCCAGGGTCACACCTGATGGCAGGGCTGTCCTTCCGTGCCTTCCGTCCCCTGAGCACCTCCCGCATCCGGGGAATGCCGGGACACTCGAGCGGGCTCAGGGTGAGGGGCGCTAGATTCTCCCTGCTCTCCCAAACAGCTGTGCTGGCCCATCCCAAGCGCAGGACCTGGATGCTGGAGAGGAGAGGTGCATTGTGGGTTCGCCTGGAAGGACCTGGAATAACTGTCCCTCTGATCCCCAAGGATGGGAGCTCTTGGGCACACGCCTCTCCCCTGAGGGCTTGCCAGGATGCAGAAGGTGTTTGTCCCCACCCCCCCCCCCGGCCAATCTGTTACATGTCCCACTTCACCCTTAAGCTCCGAAGGGAGGGTTTTTTCATGGCAAGAAAAAAAAAGTGGGGGGCACTTTTTAAAAACCTCACACTATATGATGCATGTATGTGCTATTACCCCAACAATGCAGGTGGGGGGCAGCTAGCTGGAGGCTGAAGAAGGGTTCATGGAGCGCACCCTGCATACGGTAAAGACATAATTAAACAAGCAAGAAAGACTGATCGTTTGACCACACAAGTATCAGTAATTTATATTTCAAAACGCTCGGAACGAGAAGTCAAAACAGAACCCCAGGACAAACATTTGCAATCTACACACAAGAGTAGGGTCTTTAATATGTACAGAGCCGCCGAGAATGAAAAACCCACGCGTGCCTTAATGCCTTGCTTCCAAGCACCTCACGGTTTGCCCATTAGCCACTGAAGGTCTAATGCATCCGCTGCCCTGCACCCTCTATCTCCTAAGGGGGACCCCGGAGTCGACGCACTCGGCACACCTCTCTTGCGGAGTGCCTGGGCTGCTCTATCCCCGTAAGCTGGAGTTGCTGGCGTTCTCACCAGGGTTCCGCTTGGGTCACCGGTGGGTAAGTTCCTCTTTCCTGTGAATCCCAGTGCCCCACTTTCCCCAGTGGCTGGAGGTCCAGTCTTGAGAGCTGGTAGGAGTGTGTGGCCGCATAAGGGGGTTTTGCTGACCTGAGCTCGAGGCTCCAGGCTCCGGCCGGATTTCAGGACGCAGCCGCTTCCTGTGCCGCCCCTCGCTAGCTGTGTGCCTGTCATCCCAGCAACATCCTCCTCGGAGAGTGGCGATGAGGGGCTGGGAAAGGGACACCTGTGGGACACCTGACCACACACCCTGAGCCGTGGCAGCCGGGAGCCCTGGGGTGAAGCCACCCCTCCAACCGTTCCTCTGCCGGCATACGACTCCATACACCGCGGGGACGCGTCGAGGGGGCGCGGGACCCACGAGGGGCCTCTGCCGCTCACAGGGACGCTGACCAGGCCCACCCTGGGCCTGGCCAGACCCAAGCTTTCCAACAACCCTAGAGTGAGGGTCCATGAGGGCAGTCGCCTAGGTCCGGAAAGTGCACCGGGGGCTGATGAATGAGCGAACGCTCAGCCCCTTTCCGGGAGGAGTACACTCAGGTGGTCCCAGGTACCCACCCCGGGCCGCGCCCTCTCCGCCGCAGCGCCCCGTGCGCCCTGTGGGGCGCGCGCGCGCGCCCGGATCTGGAGCGCGCACCCCGCCCCTAAGCGCGGCCAGCCGCGGCCTCCCAGTGTGGGCGGGGCGTCCGGGCCCGAGGCGCTCCCCGCGCACGCGCACTGGCGGCCCCGCGATGGCGGCGCCCGAGGAGACGCTGAGGAGGCGGAAGGCGGGGAACTCGGGCCCCGAGCCTGAGACCCCGCCGGAGTCAGGGCGCGACCCCACAGGCTGCCCGGCCCGCCTCCGCACGGGCACTTTCTGGCTGACCAGGATCGTGCTCCTGAGGGCCCTCGCTTTCATTTACTGTGAGTCCGCGGAGCCCGGGGCTGCGGTCACTGTTGCCCCTGTGCGCACGCGCCTACACCTCCACCGCCCCAGGACGCCCCCAGCCCCGGGACGGTGCCCCCC
>NC_064815.1:35169291-35203402 GCF_023721935.1 Panthera uncia | reverse complement strand
CCCCCCCCCCCCCCCCCGGGGCTGCCTTCCCTTGACACCCCTCTCTGCCTGGGACACTCCTCCCCCCGGGACACCCCTCCCCTGAGACGTCCCTCCCTTGATACCCCTCCCACCTGGGACACCTCTCCCCAGAGATGTGCCTTCCCTGACACCCCTCTGCCTGGGACACCCCTCCCCACAGGACGCTCCTTACCCAGATCGCCTTCCCTTGACACCCCTCCCCTGACATTCTTGCCTCCTCCGGGACACCCCTCCTCCCCTGACACCCCTCCCCTCCCACACCCCTCCCCTGGGTCACCCCCTCCCCCAGGACGCTCCTCCCCTGACACCCTTTCCTCTGACACTCTTCACCCCAGGACGGTTCCCCCCCCACCCCGATGCCTTGCTCCTCTGGGACACCTCTCCCCACGGGAGGCTCTTCCCCCGACACCCCTCTCCCTGGGACGCTCCCCAGGCCCCCAGGACGCTCCTCTCCCCACCAGCTCCCACAGGCATCCCTTCAGGGGGATACACGGAGCTCCCCCTCCGCACCCCTCCTCCTAGCCGGGTTGGGTGAGGTCCGATGGGGTAGAGTTGGAGGAGCAAGAGTGCTGGCAAGTGACTTCTTACCTGGTCCCCCTTGACCTCTATCCGCACCGGGAGCTGGGTTCCCCAGTTAGCCTGGGCAGTGTTTGGGGGGCTCTCACTCCCAGGAGATGGGCCGAGGGGTGCCCCCACAGAGCTCCCGCCCGCTAGCTGTGCCGGCCCAGTCGCCTGACCTCAGTGTTTCCCATGCTGTGCCCCCCACTCAGGAGCCGCACCTAGGCCCCAGGCAGCCCCTGCACAGCCGAGGAGGTCGTGCTGGCCCTGAGGCCTCACTTCTGCTCCCGTGGCTTTGGGGAGGCCTCTGCACCGTGGCAGGTGAAGCCTGAGCCTCTGCCTCACCTGCAGGGTTTGGGAAGATCCACATTTGACCGGGCCCAGAACTGCCCAGCCCTCAGCAGCCCTGCCCCAGGCGCCGAGCACACCTCCCTGCCCCTGTCCCTATACCCAGAAGGGGCACAAGCCATCTGAGCCTGCGGGAAGTGGAGGAGTCTACACGGGGAGATAGATGCAGGATGAGCCCACACTCAGATTCTCAAACCAGTGTGGGTGTGGGGGGAGAACGGTGGAGACGGGGGGAGTCCCAGACTGAGATGGCCCAGCTGAGCAGACTGGCTCTCTTCCAGGAGGATCCAGAGGGTGCTGGTCCCTGGCCTGGCCCGCCTCCACTGCGCCATGGGCTCTGAGCATCTCGCTCTTCCTTCCCACGGCAGGAACACTGGGGAGTGGGGTGCGCCCTAGGAGGACGAGTCTGGGTTTCCCGTCTCTCGGGGCACAGTGGTGACCCAACACCCTGGGGCGATTTGTGGACCGTGGGGTCGCCAGTGTGCGCGTTCAGCCACGCCTTCCTCTCTTTTAAGTTACTATAAAAATAGTTGTTGCTGGCGCTGCTTTATCCTCTACAGGATTAAACAGTCCTTCTGTGTGTTCGAGCTGTCACTTAGCAGAAAGTGGAGACGCTGTTACCCGAGGAAGCTTTAATAGACGTTTAAAAGGGGGCCTGTAACGGTGGGAAAACCCTGGTGGCTTCGCTGGCAGGGAGCACAGCTTGAGAGCACCAGGCTCAGGCTTTCAGATGAGCGGGGCTGCCTTTGATCTCCGTTGGCAGGTCTGTCTTGCAGCGCGAGCGAGGCGGTCCCGAGCTACTGGGTCAGGCCGACGTTTTAAAACCGGTGCCGAGCACACACCCGCTGGCTTTGACAGAGGCATTTCCCCCCATCTTTTCTCTTATTTGGGGTAGAGTCAGTGTTTTCCAGCTGTATGAAGGAACTGGTTTCCCATCTTCCAGGGACGAGGTTCCGTGGCTGAAACGGCCCCGGGCAAGTGGGCACCCATCCCGCACTGGTCTTTTTCCAGAAGGTTTCGGTAAAGTTTCCGAAGTCCCAGGGTTTTTCACGATGCCGGTTGCCGTGGGGGGCTGTCCACACACTTCACTTGACGCTGAGTTTTATAATAGCTCTTGGGGACCGCTGACCCGCCACAAGGCTAAGTGACTGACCCCTGTCCTGCGCTTCACCCTCTGCACGTTGACGAGAGTGCGTACCGCAGGTCGTTAGCCCACCTGTGAGCTTGCAGGAAGGACACTGTTTTGCTTCTGCTTCTATCCTGTTTCACAGGATTTCCTTGACTCTTTGCCGATTGTCTCTGTCATTGCTTTTTGTCCCCATGGGATATTTTTCCAGCCGTGTCCCCCTCCCTTCCCCCCATCCCCCGCCGCTTCCAGCCCCTTGGTGTGGACCGTCAGGATACCAGCCACCCACCCAAGAGGCCCCCGACTCTCTCCTGGTTGTGTTCCCAATTTTTCAGACCTCACGTCACCGTCTTTTTTCTTTTTAGTCTCTCTTTTTTGCTGGAACTTACCCCAAACTTTTCAAGAAAGGATTTGGAGGTGAACTTCCTGTATTTTGCGTACACCCCTGGGAATTACTCATTTGCCTGGCTCTGTGATTCCCAGTCAAAGCAAGTTTTCTCAGAACTTTTTGGATTGATGATGAGAAGTCTTCACATAGTCTGACCCCTGCTCTTTCCCAGATGCCTAACGGGAAACACTTTCATTCTTTCTGCTGACGCGCTTCTGGGCTCGAGTGCGCGGGGGTTTTCCCTCACAAGCAGTTCTGACACGCTCTCACCCGGCATTATGCAGACCCCCGGGCTGAGGGCCCAGTCCCACGAGACCACCCCCTCTTCCGATGCCAGTCACAAATCCAAGCTGTCACCTGTGCTTCTGATCCACCAGCTCTAAGTCGGGGTTCTCACCGCCCCCCCCCCCTTCTCAGCCTCCATAATTTGCTAGAACGGCTCACAGAACTCAGGGAAACCCTCACTCATGTTTACTGGTCCATCGTCAAGGTTACAACTCTCAGGAACGGGGCTGGAAGAGGCACACAGGGCAAGGGGTGGGGAAGGGGCTCGGAGCCTCCAGGCCCTGCAGGGGGGAGGGGTGGCACCACCCTCCCGGCACCTCCGTGTGTCCTTTCACCTGCCCGGAGGCTCCCGAGCCCCTTCCCTTGGGGTCTTTGTGGAGGCCCCGTGACACAGGTGTGGTTGATGAGATCATCGGTCCTGGGTGATCAGCTCGGTCTCCCACCTGCTAATCACAGGTTGGGTCCCCCGGCCACCAGCCCCCAAGCCCCAAGGGTCACCTGGTTGGTGGGAACCCAGGTCAGGTTGAAAGGGGCTTGTCATACACAACAGCAGACGCTCCTCTCGGCCTCCGCACTCGGGAAGTTCCCGACCCCAGGACCAAGGCCAAATCAGCATTTCTTCCTCCCCGGCAGCATCTGAGTAACTTGTGTTTTCCTCTGCAAGTTTTTAGAGTCTCTGCTGCCTTGCCATCTTCACTCTGGGTCCTTGTGATTTATCGGCGTATCTGCATGAGTGTCCCTTGCTCATTCCTTCTCAGGGGACTCTGTGCTCATTCATTCTGAGACTCCTGCCCTAGTTCTGGGCTGGTCCTCTGACCCTGCCCAGTCTGCTGCCTCTAGGCCCACGTCTGTCTGGACATCCCAGTGGGTCTCAAACGTGCCCCGTTCAGGGACCCCTGCCCCATGAAGCCTCCCCACTTGGCTGGAGAAGCTGCTTCACGAAGCTACGTGAGGGTGTGATGGAGAAGATGTGAACGCCCTGGCCAGCTGAGCGTCCAGAGGGGGCTCTGAGTACCGGGCACAGGGGACTGTCACTTGTGACCAGACAGCACACCTCCTTAGTTCCACACCCTTACCGGGGAGTCCCTGGAATGACGTGTCTTTGAAAATCCTGCTTCTAAAGGGTCTCAAGGCTGGTTTGGGTCCAACTCTAATTCCTGCCTTTGCTTTACCCACTTCATGCTCGTCGTGAACGTGTGGGCACTTGCTCTGTTGGCTTCCCTTACTTTGGTTACATGAGGCAGAGCTCTCCTCTTGCCCCCGAACAACTCAACTCCTTGAGTACCGCGAGGCGCGTCGGAACTTTCTAAAACCGGTAGCGGGGCACCTGGCAGACCCGGTCGGTTGAGCACACGACTCTTGATTTCGCCTCCGGTCGTGGTCCCAGGGTCATGGGATGGAGCCCCACATCAGGCTCCACACTGATCAAAGAGCCTGCTTGGGATTCTCTCGCTCTCTCTGCCCCTCCCCCGCTCACACTCTCTCTTTAAAATAAGAAATAAATAAAGGCAGTAGCTTGTTGCGCTCCTTCTCGGGATGCTTGAGGCCTCACCTGGGCTCTAGCAGCACGGCCGGCGCCCGAGAGCGAGCTGGATGGAGGCAGCGAGGCCGGCACGTGCATCGTGCTTCCAGAACTCTTAGCTGTTCTTTGGAAATTTCGAGGAAGGAAAACGGAACCAAAAGAAATCCCTCATCATTTTGTGTTGTTCCAAGATTTCACTCTTTCTTAAAAAAAATTTTTTTAACGTTTATTTATTTTTGAGACAGAGAGAGACAGAGTATAAACAGGGGAGGAGCAGAGAGAGAGGGAGACACAGAATCTGAAGCAGGCTCCAGGCTCTGAGCTGTCAGCACAGAGCCCGACGCGGGGCTCGAACCCACGGACCGTGAGATCATAACCTGAGCCGAAGTCGGACGCTTAACCGACCAAGCCACCCAGGCGCCCCCCAAGATTTCACTCTTTCTGAGAGATCACGGAAGCGAGCTCTTCTCTGTCCTCCAGGCTGCTCAGATTCTAACGAGATGCTCCCTTGACTTTACAAGATTCTCTGTGAAACGCCTCCAGGTTGTTTCAGACGCGAGTACCACCACCGCTTCTGAGCTGTCTACGGCTCCCACCTGTCAAGAAAAAGCCCTGGGTGTTTCTGTGCCAAGACCCGCAGTGTGACCACGGTTATTAAGAACCAGCCAGCGGAGAATGGCGTTTTGGGGGATGGTTCTGCTATAATCTTCTAGAGATTCATCTGAATGGGAGAGAAAATTTTTGCTTTTTGTTTTTTAAAGAAAACATTTTAAGACATCCTTGATAATGCATATTTAGGTAGTCTGGTCACTTCTAGATCATTCTCTTGGTTACCCTCCCCACCCTAGGGGATGGGGGGCTGTCTTCTGTCTTCCTGGGTTGGGGGTGGGAGGCTGACTCCTGCCTTCCTGGGCTGCAGTGGGGGTTGACTAAGCCTTTCTAGGTTCAGTTGGTTGGTTTAGCTTTGAGATGTTATGGTATTTTGAAATTTTAGCTTCTTTCTACTTAGCCATTTCTGTAACAGGAGAGGAAATTGAAATGGGTTTCCTTTTCTGAAATAGTAATCCAAGTTATGTTCATTGTTTCCTGATAGGTAAGGTAGGAATTTTCCTATGCTTCTTGCTTAGAATTGCTTTTTAAAACTAATTGGTGAGACCAGGGGCACCTGGTGGCTCAGTCGGTACAGCATCTGACTCTTGGTGTTGGGGTTGTGAGTTTGAGCCCCACGTTGGGCATAAAGATTACTTAAAAAAAAAAAAAAAATTCTAAAGCTCACTGGTGAGCCCAAATTGTTTTCCTTCGTGGCAGTGGAATGTGAATTGTGGTTCCTGGGAGGAAGCATGTGCCTCTGCTAATTAGGCCCCTCTGTAGAGGAGCCCCAGTGTTCTGGAACGGGCCGGGGAAGAGATGGGGGGGAGCAGGGGCCCGGGCTCCACCCGGGGGAGCACCGGTGAATGTGGCCTCGAGGGTCCGGGGCATGTGGACTGGGCGGCTCCTGCCCTGGGTGGAGGCAGGTGAGGGAGAAGAGAGCTGGTGTGCTCTCTGTGGCTGGGGGCGGCGGGCCTTTGTCCTCAGGTGACTTTGGCCCCTTCCACCACCAGCGCCCCCCCCCCCCCCGCCCCGGCCCCCGTCCTGTCAGGGGTCAGGACTCCCTTCTTTTCCCACCGTGGTGAGCCACATAGAGCGGGTTTTCAAGACAATTAAAGAAAAACAACTATTAAGCCTACTCCAGACTTTATTGGGGTTTCCCACTAGAGTCCTCCAGTCCCAGGGCCCCTCCTGGGCCACACTGCACACCCCGCCTCGTCTGCTTTGTCCCCTGGGGTCGGTGGCAGTCTCCCGGCCTTTCCTGACTTTTCGTGGCCTTGACAATTCTGAGCAGTTCTGGTCACTTATTTGGTAGTGTCCCTCATGCTGGGTTGATCTGGTGTTTCTTGTGATGAGACGGGTCATGGGGGGGGAGGTGCCCTTCTGGTCACCAGATCGGGTGCCTGAGTCCTCACGACTCCCCGCAGGTGATGCTGACCTGGATCGCCTGGTGAAGGTGTGTTTCCGGGTGTGTCCTGTGTCGGGTGCATTTTCCCGTCCCTTCTCTGTCCTCTGGAAGCGGTCTCTGGGCCTGGCGACCCCAGGGGAGGAAGGCCCCAGCCCCCCCAGCAGCCCCACCAGCGCCTGTCCATGTATCATTTGGAGCTCCTCCATTGGGAAGGATTCTGTCTCCTCTCCTTAGTTAGGTGCGCTTCCGGTTATGGGCGCAGGCTGTTCCTGATCGCGGCTTCAGGTTGTCCGGCTCTGGCGGTGCCGACGGTCCCGCGTGCCTCACGTGTGTCCCTGTGCCCCGTTCCCGGCGCGCCGGGACTGACCGCCGCTGCCGCACACTGCTGCCGGCCCCTGTCTGTTCCCGGCCCGACAACTAGCCGTTTCTCCAGTTGTGGTTTCTTCACCGGAGAGTGGCGTCGGGAGCCGGGAGTGCTGTCACTAGAGCGGTGCTGCTGCTTCCGGAAGGAGCGGGTCAGGTGTGCACGTGCTCACGCGCATCCGGCCGGTTCCTTGCGCGTGCGTCTCAATCTCCGCGGAGGGTGACGTGTATCGGCGCTTGCGGCTCGGATGCCAGCCCGGTTCGGTTCGCGGGGTGCGGGCGCCCCTGCTTCCTCGCTCCTCCGAGCTTCCTCGTCCCCTGCTGTGAGGTCCGGGCCACCACCTGCCTGGCGGATCTGTTTTCTCAGCTCCGTGCACCTGCAAAGCGGTTTCGCAATTGCTCTCCTCCGTGAGAGAAACCGACCAGACGCCGGTGTTCACAGACCGTTCCTTTGCCTTCTGTCCCCACGGTTTTTGCTCAGCACCTTTTCCAGAGTTCCTTAGGGCAGCCTTTCTCCCGCCCCCCCCCCCCCCCCCCCGCCCCGTGCACTCAGCGTCGTGGAGTCCCGGTCATTTGGCACGGTCTGCGTTCCGTCCTGGCGTCCCCTGACCTCCAGGCCGTCTCGTTTTGCTAGTTTGTAAACATTAAAGCTCATTTTCTGTGACACGCGGTTCTCTGGGTTTTGACAAATGCACGCTTATCCGTCACCCCGGGCCTGGACGTTCGTCTCCCCCAGACGTCCCTGTTCGCGCAGACCGCTGCCTCGGCCACCGGCCCCTGGGCCATCGCTGTCGTCCGCAGTCTGCCCTGCAGTTCTGCCTCAGCTAGAGTCCGCGGGATCCCGCGGGATGTGGCCCTGGATTCCGGTACTTTGCAAAGGGCGCTTCCGCTCCGCCCGAGCGGCTGGGGGAGCCGGCAGCTCCCCGTCTTCCCTCCCGTGTTGCTCCGCAGCACACGGGACTCGCACACGGGACGTGCCGCACCCGTTCCCGCGTTCCGACGCCGGGGGTGGGGGGGGGTCTCCACTCTTTCCCACGGTGGCAGTTATGAACCCAACTCCTGTGTGCTCCGCCCGGGTGCGGGTTTTGTGTCGACAGATGTCTTTAGTTCACGTGGGCGAGCACATAAGGATATAATTCCTGGGTCCTGTGCTCTGTCCGGCTTTGTAAGAAACTGCCAGCGTCGCCCAGAGTGGCTGCACCCAGTTTCCCTTCTCCCCAGCAGCGGACATCCGTTGTTCTGGATGCTCCGGAGCATTTGGCATTTTCAGTGTTTGGGCTTTGGCTGTCCGGGTAGGTGAGGGGTGATGTTGCGTTGTGGCTTTAACGGGCGTTTCCCCCAATAAATGATACTGAGCATCTTTTCTGTGTTTATTTACCATCTGTGTATCTTACTTGTGTGAAACGGGTGACTTCAGTGTCCACATTCTTTGCCCAGTTTAAAAATTGGGTTGTTTGTTTCCATATTGTTGAGTTTTAACGGTACTTTAAATATTCTGGATACAAGTCCTTTATCAGGTGCTTTATGCACTTTGTAAATGTTTTCCCAACCTGTGGCCTGTCTTTTCGTTCTCTTTACAGTATCATTTACAGAGTGGAAGGTTTTCATTTGACAAGGTATGGTTTCCTTTCATGGGTCACGCTTCTGGTGTTGTGTCCGAAACCCCCTTGCCACGCCCAAGCCACAGATTACATCTAGTCTGGGGTCTTTTGTGAGTAGATTTTTGTTCCAAGTGTGAGACGTGTGTCCAGGTTCGTGCTCTTGCGCATGGTCAAGTATTCACTCCAGCACCATCTGTCGAGAAGACCGTCTCTCTCCATTAAACACTCTTTGCACCTTCGTCAAACATCAGCCGGCTGTATCTGTGTGGGCCTGTGCCTGGACCCCCGGTCCTGTTCCGTTGACTCTGTGTCTCTCCTTTTGCTAGTACCACACCGTCTTGGCTGCTGTGGCTTTGCAGTAACTCTTGGAATTGGGTACTAGGAGTCCTCCAATTTTGCGCTTTCTCAGAACTCTTCTGGCAATTCCAGGTCCTTTGCTTTTCCGTATTCATTTGAGAATCAGCTCGTCAATATCCACAGCAGAGCTTGCTGGATATTCTGACTGCGAGTGCATTGAATCTGTAGATCGGGCAGGAGAGAAGTGACATCCTCGTAATGCTGAATCTTTCAATCCACGAACACGATGTCTCTCTCCATTTTTTTAAACCTTTGATTCCTTTCATCAGTTTTTGTTTGAATCTGTATACAGATTCTGCATGTATTTCGTTAGAGCTATAGCTATAGCTGTGCACTTTTTTAGGGTTCCTTGCTATTCATTGTAACTAAAAAAATTCAGATTACGGTTCATTGCTGACATATGGGAATACACCTGACTTTTATGTATGGTCCTTGTATTCTGTGACTCTGATAAACTCATCCATTAGGTCCAAGAGGGGTTTTTTTGTATATTTTTTGAAATCTTCTGGGGCTCAGCTGGTTGGGCGACTGACTTCGGCTCGGGTCATGATCTCGCGGTTTGTGAGTTTGAGCCCTGCGTCCGGCTCTGTGCTGACAGCTCAGAGCCTGAAGCCTGCCTCGAATTCTGTGTCTCCCCCTCTCTCTACCCCTCCCCTGCTCACGCTCTTTGTGTCTCTGTCTCTCAATAATAAATAAACGTTAAAAATTAAAAAAAAAATCTTCTACGTAGACAATCGTATCAAGCGTTAATGGAGACAGTTTTATTTCTTTCTTTCCAGTCTACGACTTTGACTTCTTTTCCTTGCCTCACCGTATGAACTAGGACTTCCTCCACACCATTGAGCAGGGTAGTGAGATATCCTTGTTTTGTTCCAGACCCTCAGGGGAAACCACTGAAGCACCCGTCGCCAAGTCTGGTTTTGGCTGTCGGTTTGTCGTAGCCGCTGTGTAAGCTGATGAGGTTCCCTTCTGTTCCTGATGTGCTCCAAGTTTCTATCATGAGTGGATGCTGAATTTTGTCACGTGCTTTTTTGTGTGTCTGTTGATATTATCACATGGTTTTTCTTCTTTAGTCTGTTAGTGCAGGGAATCACATTGATTGATTTCTGAGTATTGAACTCGTGTTGCATTTCTGGCCTGCGGTTGTGATTTAGTACCCATGTTTCTTCTTTTGTGAGTTTTGGTAGTTTGTGTCTTTCCAGTAATTGGTCTGTCTTATCTAAGTTGCTGAATTTATGGTCCTCAAGAGATTGTAATATTCCTGATTATCTTTGCAATGTGTGTGGGACCAGTAGCAATGTTCCCTTCTTTGTTCCTGATACTGCTTCTCTCTTTTTCCTCATTAGTCTGGCTAGAGGTCTATCAATTATGTTCATCTTTTCGAAGAACCAGCTTTTGTTTTACTGACTGTCTCTATTTTTTTCTTGTTTTCAATTTCATTGATCTCCACTCTTAGGTTTTTAAAGATTTCTTTCCTCCTGCTTGTTTTGTGTATAATTTGCTTTTTTTTTTTTTTTTTTTTGATAAAGTAGAACTTTAGATTTGAGACCTATCTTTCTTTTTTCTTTTTTTTTTAATTTATTATTTATTTTGAGACAGAGCATGTGTGTGTGCATACACGTGTGCAGGAGGGGGCAGAGAGAGAGCAAGAGAGAGAGTCCCAAGCATGCTCTGCGCTGTCAGCACAGAGCCTGACACGGGGCTCGATCCCACCAACTGCGAGATCAAGACCTGAGCTGAGATCAAGAGTCAGACACGTAACTGACCGTGCCGCCCAGGTGCCCCAAGACTTTCTGTCTTTCTGACACGAGCACTTTACTGTAAATTTTCCTTGAAGTGGTGCTTCCAGAGCATCCTGCAAGTTTTTATATGTTGTATTTTCAAATTTCATTCAATTAAAAAATCTTATAATTTTTGGGAATGCAAGCTGGTGCAGCCACTCTGGAAAACAGTGTGGAGGCTCCTCAAAAAACTAAAAATAGAACTACCCTACGACCCAGCAATGGCACTGCTAGGCGTTTATCCAAGGGATACAGGTGTGCTGTTTCGAAGGGACACGTGCACCCCCATGTTTATAGCAGCACGATCAACAACAGCCAAAGTATGGAAAGAGCCCAAATGTCCAATGATGGATGAATGGATAAAAAAAATGTGGTATGTATATATATATATGTATATATGTGTATATATATATATATATACACACACACACACACACACACACACACACACACACACAGTGGAATATTACTCAGCAATCAAAAAGAACGAAAGCTTGCCATTTGCAGCTACGTGGATGGAACTGGAGGGTATTATGCTCAGTGAAATTAGTCAGAGAGAGACAAAAATCATAGGACTTCACTCCTATGAGGACTTTAAGAGACAAAACAGATGAACATAAGGGAAGGGAAACAAAAATAATATAAAAACAGGGAGGGGGACGAAACAAAAGAGACTCATAAATATGGAGAACAAACGGAGGGTTCCTGGAGGGGCTGTGGGAAGGGGGATGGGCTAAATGGGGAAGGGGCACTAAGGAATCTACTCCTGAAATCACTGTTGCACTATATGCTAATTTGGATGTAAATTTAAAAAAATAAAATAAATCTTATAATTTTGCTTGTGTGGTTTTTTTTTTAATGTTTATTTTTGAAGGAGAGAGAGACAGAGTGTGAGTGGGGAAGAGGCAGAGAGAGGGAGGCACAGAATCTGAAACAGTCTCCAGTCTCTGAGCTGTCAGCTCAGAGCTCGACACGGGGCTCAAACTCATGAACCGTGAGATCATAACCTGAGCCAAAGTCAGATGCTCAACCAACTGAGCCACCCAGGTGCCCCTTGCTTGTGCTTTTAAAACCTCTATTTAGAGGTGTGTGGTATAATATCCAAAGATTTGGGTGTGTTTCCAGATAACATCCTGTGGCTGACTGCTAGTTTAATTCTGTCTGTGCTGGAAACATGTTTTTTAGAGTTTAGCTCTTTTCTTTATGTTTTATCTGCTTCATGGCTCACAGCGTGGAGTGTCTTAGTGAATGTTCCACATATACTTGAAAATAATACCTATTTTGCTGTTGGGTAGAGTGTTCTAAAGATGTCACATTGGCGTGTCTTGCTTTTTTATACATATAGCGATCAGTATGTGTTAGGTCAAGTCAATGAATACGTGTATAGAGTATATACTTGATTGTAGTAAGTGAGGTCAGTTTAAGCACGTAAATTTTGTTGGTAGGTTCACGCACATCTAATCCTGTTGTGTCTATGTGTTGATCGTTTATCATCTGCAGTGTCCTTTTTTGTCCCTCGTATTATTGTTTTTACGTTTCTTGTCTGATGTTAATACAGCCATGAGCTCTCTTTTGATTAATGTTTTTGTGATGTATCTTTTTTATGCGTTTACTTTTAACCTACCTACATGTTTATATTGAAAGTGGATTTCTTGGAGGAGCCTGGGTGGCTCGGTCGGTTAAGCGTCCGACTTCGGCTCAGGTCATGATCTGGTGGCTCTCAGGAGCCCTGTGTCAGGTTCCGTGCTGACAGTGGGGAGCCTGCTTCCGATTCTGCGTCTCCCTCTCTCTCATTCTGTCTCTCTCTCTCTCTCTCTCTCTCTCTCTCTCAAAAATAAACACTTAAAAAAATTAAAGTGGATTTCTTGTAGATAGCATAGATTTAGGTCCTGCTTTTTTCTCCAGTCTGACAATTTCTGTCTTTACTGCTGAGTTTAGAATACTCTCATTTAGAGTGACAGATTAAAATCTACCGTGGGGCTAGTTGTTTTCTATTTGTTTCTTCTGTTGTTTCTTTTTTTTTTCCTCATTTCCTGCCTTCTCTTTGGTTAATTGAGCATCTTCTAGGATTCCATTTTTATATCTGTACTGACTCATTATGTAGAATTGTTTACAATTTTCTTTGCCGTCCCACGGGACTTAATCTGAGTCTCCAAGTACTAGAATCCCACTTTCTGTGTGGCGCACGTCCCTGCGAGTGTGCTCCCGGGGTCTCCTGGCCTTCGTGCTGTTTCCTCCTTACTTCCCTTCAGACGCTTTAGCTGATTGCTGCTGGTTTGGCCCTAGACTAGGGTCGCACGCGGTCCCAACCTGAACGTGACACCGGGAGCCTTAGCCAGTGTGTGCAAAACCGGCAACTAAGCCACCGCCACCGCCGTGCTCCGTTCTCCCCCTCGGTCTCACCCCTGCCCCGTGACGCGGTGGTCCTCACCCTGGACATTCAGCCCTGTGGAGCTTTTTACAGAGTGCAGCTCGTGTCGGGGGTCCACGGGTCCCGTGGTGTCTGCGTGGAACTGCTCTGTGGCCACCTGTGACCCGGCTCTCTCCCTTTCGCCTTCCCGTGTGCAGGCGGGGGTGCCGTGCTCTCTCCCCCATCCTGTGGCGTCTCCGTGCAGACGCTCAAGTCCAGAGGACGTGAACGTGCTCTTGTAGGAGCGGGGCTTGTCAGAAACCAGCGGTCTGAACACGGTGCTCGTGACTTACACGTGAGCTGTAGCGTGGGCTCCAGGCCCAGGGTGGTCCGGGCGTGTGTGATGACGACAAACGCGGAGTGCGGTCTGGGGCCGCTAACCGGCCACTCGCCTGGGGCGTGTCTCGTGCACGCACGTACCACGTGTGCAAGGAGACGCAGCCCGCGTGTGCTTGTGTACGTTTCACGCGTTCCGTAGCTTCTCCAGACCGGACCTTCCGGCATGGCCCCCGGGATTGTGAGAAACGCTCGGACCCCTCGCATCCCTGCTTTGATCCCAAGCCGCTGCCCAGACCCGGCCTCGTCTTCCCGCCCGGCCGCGCCCCCTCCCCCGGGTGTGCACACGCAGCTGTGCTCCTGCTCACGGTCCTTTGCCCTGTTTCTTCCAGTCGTGGCGTTCCTGGTGGCTCTGCACCAGAACAAGCAGCTGATCGGCGACCGCGGCCTGCTGCCCTGCCGGGCGTACCTGGAGAGCGTCCGGAGGTACTTCCAGGGCCGGGGAGGCTGGGACGCCGTGAGCTACGCGCCCACCGTGCTCTGGCTGCTGGACTGGTCGCACATGAACGCCAACCTGGACGCCCTCGCCCTCCTCGGATTGGGCGTCTCGTCTTTCGTCCTGGTCACCGGCTGTGCCAACATGGTGCTCATGGCCACTCTCTGGGTCCTCTACATGTCCCTGGTCAACGTGGGACAGATCTGGTAAGTCAGAAGCCCTGGAGTCCCGCAGGCCAGCCGTGCCGCAGCGCGGCGTCCTGGGGATGTCACAGGCTGGGGAGCAAGCCAGCTGGGGAGACAGAGCAAGATTTCTTCTCACACGAGTGCAGGGGAGCATCGCCATTCCAATTAGGCGGGAGCAGAGACTGCCGGTTGCCAGTCAGTCACGTTCCCAGGGCCTTTCTTCTTTGGGAATAATCACGAGTCTGTTGGGAGTGGCACGGCCACCCCAGAGACCCTGATGTCAGCCTCCTGCGGCCGGGCGTCCTGTGGATGGAGGGAGGGTCTCCGTGTGGGCTTCTGGGAGTGCTCTGGGGGCGAGGGGGGGGGGGTGGGGGTCTTGACTTGGAAGCTGTTTCTTTTCCTGCTCTTCCAGCTCCTTCCTTGTTCAGGATGAACCATTACCAGCTAGTGCCAGGAGCCACAATGAGGCTGGCCCCGCTGAGGGGTCAGGGGAGCGGGCTCCCGGGCCAAGCGGTCGGAGGGGCAGCGGAGCTCCACAGAGGCGGGAAGGTTGGGGAAGGCCTGCGGGAACCGAGAGGCCGTGTCCCAGGGCGGCCCGTGGTCCGGGAAAGGCTGACTGAAGTCGAGCGGCCCCAGGGCGCCGAGGGGTGTCTGAGCAGGTCAGAGGGATCCCCCTCGTCTCTCCGGTGCTGGGCCCGAGAGGAAGGGAAGACTCGCCTGGCAGAGGAAAACCCAGAGCTTTCTGAGAAGTGCCGGGGCAGAGCGTCGGTGTCTGTGTGCACGCGTGGGAGGGAGGGAGGGTATCGGTGCAGACGTACAGGCAGCAGACACGGAGCGTTGGTGTGTGTGTAGACCTGCCTGAATTAGACGTGGACATCCGCGTCTGTGTGGACGCGGAGAGGGTGAAGCGCTTCCGGGGCATCCGTTGCGGTGTTCTGACCGAGGAGTCGTCTGTCCTCTGGGCGAAGAGTGTAGTCCGGTGGCCCGGCCGTCTGTGCGGCGCTGGCCCAGGATGGAAGAGCTTGTGCGGTCTTCCCAGGGTTGGGTTCCAACCCAGACAGTCTGCTCCTGTGCCCGTGGAGCTGACCTTCAGTGCTGTCTCGCAGGTGGATTTCGAACGGTCACCCCAGGGCTGTGGCAGTTGCCCGGGGTCTGTCCGGCGGGCCCCTCGCAGCTCCCTGTGGGCAGGTGCGCGCACCTGTTTGAGTGGAGTCTGGGCTGGACTTTTGTCCAGCCCGTTCCTGGCTGTGGGTGACCCCGCTTAGCACTGCACCAGGTCAGGCAGGGATGGGTAGCACTTAGTGTCATGCGGGAGGCCCTTCCGCAAATCCGGGCTGCGGGAAAGAAGGCCATGCATCTCGGTCACCCTGCACACCCACCCCCGGGGCCCTCCTGATGACGTGTTACCGTTGTCAGCATGTGCTGACACCGCGCGGGGTCCGGGGGACCGTCCCGCGTGCCTCCTGCTTCAAGCAGCTGCAAAGTGGCTGTGCGGCGTGAGGTGTCCTTCTCGCCCGTCTGCTCCTCCCCTCGTGGGATTCCCGGAGGTCCGACGCCCCCGGTGCCTCCCTCCTGCCCCCGGTCTCCTGGCCGGGGGTATTTACCAACAGAGGGGCGCTCCGCTGGCTTTTCCTGCGACGTCTTCAGAGGCTGCTGTGTTTTGAGACGTGTGATTTTAAACCACGCCTGAGAAGGGAGCGTTCTGGGCCCCTCTGTCCCATACTAGTGGTTGGAGCTCCACACCGCGAGCGCCCGCTGCAGAGACCGGAGGGGGCGGCACGCTTCCTCTGGGACACGTGGCTTGGGGCGTGCCTTCTCGTGCCTGGCAACCAGAGAAAGTTGAACTGTGAAAAGTATTTCCTAGTCATGGCATAGAATGTGGCCAAGGAGGATCAACCCCATGTTTAAATTTCTGAAAACCACTTTGGGTATGTGTGGACAAAAATAGTCTTGTATTTTTCTCATTGGAAAAGCTATTTTGTTCTCCTTCCCTTGGACGTGTAAAAAAAAAATGTGCAAAATAAAATAAAACTACATTTTCTCAGAAATGGTGCATGAGATGTTTTAGGTGAAAAGTGAAAAAGAAAACAAAATCTGTCAGTGGAGACCAGTGGTTTACCTACCATGCCCGTGATGCCAGTGTCCACGGCCGAGCTGCACGCTGCTGTGGCACAGATGTGGGGCCTTGTGGGGCTCACGGGCACCTGCACCCAGGCGAGGTGGCTGGCGGGACTCAGGCGCCCTCCGCCTCCGAGGTATTTCCAGCTCCACCCTTGGCTCGGGTTTCCCTGACGGATGATAGTTTTGGGATCAGAGTGACATTGAAAACTTACCGAGTGAGGACCCCACTCGGGGGGAACAGGCTTTCTTTTTCGTGACACCCCAAATGACGGTTAGACACAGACCGTTCTTTGCATGTCCCATTTATTTAAAGTTGGGGAAAAAGAATATTTCTTTGAGGTGAGATACGCAGATCATGGACGCTGTTGGCAAAACGTCTTGCAGGTGTCCAGCTGGCGCCCGGTGGTGGGGACGGGAAGCCCCTCCCCCCAAGGCAGGGAGGTGCCGGCAGGTGCACTAGGTGCTTCTCCACAGGCACCACGGCCCCGTGCCTGCCCACGTTTGCTCCTGCCCGGTGGCACTTGGAGTCCCCCGAGGTGGCTGTCGTGGGGCGGAGCCGGGTAGCCTCACGCGGCACCCGGCATGTTCTGGAACCGTGACTGCCCTTTGCCCGCTCTCCCGACTTCGTTCCTGACACCGCGTGTCAGGTGGGAGCTGCTGAATCCACTTTGTGGTGGCAGCGACCGGAGATCTCGTCGTGGGGAGAGTGGCTCCCTTCCAGGCGGTCAGTGCTCTGCAGATCGGTGGCCCGAGCCCTCGGGTTCGGGGAGTGGAGCACCGATCGTGTGAAGTCCTTATGTTGTGGCCGCAGGAGGCGTAGCGGGAGGGGGACTGGGGACGCGGGGGCAGGAACGAGGGACCGGGGCGCAGGCGAGCTGGTGGCATGCCCTTTGCCGTGGGGTCCGTGCTCCGGGGCGCCCTCTCCCAGAGCTCCAGTCCTGCATCCGCGTGGCCTGTGGTCAGGCGTGGGGCAGGCTGTGGGCTGAGGCAGCGCTCCCACGTGGGATGGTCAGCCACCGGACGGGACCCGGGCAGACCCGGGTCTCTGACTCTCCCCACGTCCCCCGTGTTTTACCAAACTCCACATCCTCATGATTTTACCCGCAAGTGTTTCTAGAACCTTCCTGTGCCGTCAGCACCCAGCGTGGCCCCGTGTTCACGACGGCCTTCGGGGCTGTGCTTCCCGCACAGCAGGATGTTTTGTCAAGGGCACGCGGCTGCTTCATTTTGGGCCTCCGCTGCTCCAGTTCCGGGCAGTTAAGAGATGCTGTTTTCACGTGTTGGGCAAATCTAAGGTGAGGAGTCGTGATATCTCCATCTACCCGGCCGCCCCCTCCCCACCAGCCTCACGGTGAAGACCTGGGCTGGCGCCAATGGGTTTCTTGGGCCCTGGGGGCCAGGATTTGCAGCCCCTGATAGGGAAGGGGAGCCCCAAGCCCCAGGAAGGTGGGACTGGGAGCCTCTGGGCTGCGGCGGGCAGCAGCAGGGGGCGTGACTCCCTCCACTTTTTTGGGGTGCTGCTGGCCGGCAGGCAGATAAAGCGGGAGCTCCCGTGTTTCTGTGCCTCCGCTGAGTAGAGGGAGGGATGTGGCAGTTGCCCGGCGGGGCTTCCTAGTGCGCGAAAGGTGGCTGGGCCCAGGACTGTGTTCTTTCTGCGGGAGGAACTAGGGAAGCGGCTCAGCACCAGGGGCCCCAAGCCCCTGCAGGGCTCGCCAGCAGTCAGGGCGTCCCCAGGCCGGCAGGCCCCCGATAGGGATGCAGGACCGGCCCGTGTGAGGGCTCAGGCTTTCCAAGGACACACGTGCAGGGGTGCTGAGCGGCTGTGGAGGCCCCCTCTCCATCACCAGCCATCGAGTGTGGCCGGAGCAGGTTTTGATTTCCTGGTGCTCTGGGACAGGAGCGGTGTGAGGGTGTCCCCGCCCGAGACTGTGTGGTTAGGGGCAGAGATGACTTCTCGGTTCCGTTTGTTTAACCAGGTACAGCATCATCTGTCGGGGAGAGACAGGAGGTGGTGCCCTGGGAGCGGATGGAGCTAGAAGGGGCCTCAGATTAGGTGGCCGGCAGGCAGCCCCCGCCCCACCCCCACCCCCACCCCCCACTGCCAAGCCCGTGCCTCCTGGTCCTGAGACGCCTGGGCCTTGGTGCGTACGTCTGAGCCCACCGTGCGCCCGTGCTGTCCTTGCTGAGAACTTGAGTTTGTTTGTATGCCTCGAACAGTGCCCAGGGCCCCAGAGGTTCTGTCCAGTGGAAGGAAGCCGTGTGGTCCCTCCCAGGGCCCGGCCTGCGGCTGCCGCACGCAGTTTTGTTCGCTGCTGAGGACGCAGCAAAGCCGGATGTGGCTCTCCTGGCTGACGGGCACAGATTGGGTTTCTGCCTAGCTACTTCAGCGTTTCCTGTTAATGTGATAAGCTTCATCTTTGGAAGAACTATAGGTTTACAGAATGCAGAACAGTATGGGGAGCTCCTGGGCACCCCACACCCAGTTTCGTGTATTGTCAACCTCTTCCTTGTCAGACTGAAACTGACCTCTTTTGTCCCAGGATCCCCCTCCCCCAGGAGCCACAGGACATTTGGGCGTCACATCCCCTTAGGCTCCTCTGGGCTGGGACAGTGTCTCTGACCCCCCAGCTTACAGGACTGGTCAGGGATGCTGTGGGTCGGGACCCGTCTGACGCTCTTCTCGCAACTGGGCTGGGTTGTGGGTTCAGGGAGAAGGCCACGGAGATCGTGCACCCATCTCGTCACGTCACATCACGTCACGTCACGTCACATCACACGGGTGGTCAGTGCCACTGACGAGCCTCATCTGTGCCACTGCTGACCCTCCCCGCCCGGTGAGGTCCCTTGGGTGACCTTGTCCACGGTGAAGTCAGTTTGTCCGAGTCCGGGCACACGGCCCAGGTGTGCGGCGGGGAGCCGGGTACTGGGAGGCTTCTGCAGGGGAGGCGGGTCTCCCGGTCACATCAGTGGGGACTTTGGGTGTCTGCCCTCTTGCTCTTGGGGCTTCACCATCCCGGGAACCGGCGACGTGTGACGAGACAGCTAGAGTTCAGCAGCCGCTACTGCATGAGTTTAAGTGGTTTTAAAGATGGGTCTCGCTGCAGCGGCTCTTTCTGTCTCGGACGCTGGAACCTGCTAGAACCCTGGGAGCCCCGACCGTGACTTCACTCCAGCTGCCCCCCAGCATCAACTTTCCACAACGTCGGCTTTCCGATCCTTTTATCTGTGCTTTACTTTGGCAGTACTCCTCAAGGGCCCTTTGTAGCGAGTCAGGATGGCTGTGCAGCCGTCCCTTTCTCTCCCCACCTTCCTGGCCCCCAAAGAAGAAAGGATTATCTCCAGAAACTTGGACCGGCATCGGGGAGGCTCAGGGGGTCCTTCCTGCGGAGGAAGCCGCCTCTGCCACGTCCCTTGGAGAGAGAGGACAGAGCCTGCACTTCAAAGAGCGCCCAGAGCAGATGCCAGAGGGCCGCGGGGGGTGCGGGGGTCACGGTTGGTGCCACAGCGCGCGCTGCGTGGCCGCTCCCTCCGGACGGTGGACGATGCAGGCCTCGTTTTGTCCTAAACGCAGCAGCCCCCCGCAGGGCCCGCCACCAGCCGCCCCGGCCTGCGCCCCGCCACCCACGTCCGCCTTGAACGTTGCCTGGGGCCCAGATGCGTTGACGGAGCACTGACTGAAAAGAGAGCTGATGCACAGACACGGACTCCTGCGTCTGTTCTGGGAGGTTCAGGGAGCGGAATGGGGCCGTTTCCGTTCCGTGGGGGCAGCAGCCTGCGCCTGGGCACGCACTCCACAGTGAAGGCCGCCCTTCCTTGTAGGGTCCCCTTTCTGATAATCTGTGCTCAGGGTACTGGGTGCCCTTCGAACTTTCTGATTCTAGGGTATGACATTCCATGGTGTTTGACTATGTACAGAAACTATTTACTGCCAGATATCCGCTATTACGTTTCCTTTTTCCAAGAGATTTATTTTTTACTTTTATTTATTTTTGAGAGAAAGACAAAGAGACAGACATGAGTCGGGGAGGGGCAGAGAGAGGGAGACACAGAATCCGAAGCAGCTCCAGGCTCTGAGCTGTCAGCCCAGAGCCCGACGCGGGGCTCGAACTCACGAACCGTGAGATCACGACCTGAGCCGAAGTCGGACGCTTAACCGACTGAGCCACCCAAGTGCCCCCCTAAAAGATTTCTTGATTGGCCTGCTGTGAGCATGGGCTGGGACCCCGTATGTGGGGCAGGGCCTGGGCAGACAGGGCTTCTGGCCACACACATAGCACCTAGGGGGTCCCCCTTATGCCCACCTTCCCCACATTTAGTGCCCATGGGGTCTGTGACCTGACCCACGGTGTCCTGGGGTCACTGAAGTGGGCTTTACTTAGCTGGGTAGCAGGATGCTTTAGTCTCGCAAGTTTTTTGACAAAGCAAGGCAAAATTTTGATACGTGTTTCTCCTTTTGTTCTGTAGGTATTCGTTTGGTAAGTGGAAATCAGAAAGTGACGCCGTGGGAGTTTGGCATGTGTGTGGGGTATGTACCCGTGCGCTTTTTCTGCCTCTCGCCTCGCCTGAGAGTCTGTCACCACGTTGGCCGATGTCTGTGATCGAACCTGGAGTCCTGGCCCACGCCGGCTTCCGTGCCCGGAGCGCCGGCCCGGTGCAGACCCGGGGACGTGTGACACTGGGGTGTGCTGTGGGTAGAAGGCAGCGTCAGACGGCTGGTCGAGTGGCCCCACCGCAGCGAGCACGCAGTGTCCTCACGGATCAACACTGTTCCTTGGGTGAAGGTCAGGCCGTCCTGCAGGCCAACCCTTCTCCCCCCCCAGGCCGCGCTGAGTGCCCGGGAGGGACACCCCTGGGCAGAGGAGGAGCTCACCCAGGGCTGAGGGCGGTGGGACAGCCCGCGGCGGTTCGATTTCTTTGCTCGGTAAGGGGAGGACGTCGGGCAGTGATTCCATGCCGTGTGGGTAGTGCTGCACCCACCGTGAGCGCGTGGGTAGCGTTTGTTCAGAGGCAAGGGGGCCCCCCGGTGGATAGGGCCCAGCAGAGCCCACCTGTGGGTCTCACCTTCTCACCTGCTGATACACGGACACGTCAGCGCGCTCCAAGGGGACGCGAAGAGCCACACACCCCACACCGTGCCGCCCTCGGCGCCCCAGCACGATCCCCAACCGCACGAGGAGCAACGGGCCAGGACGGCAGGCCCGTCCTGGAGGGAAACGATCGTCGACAGAGGCCATCCTCAGGCCAGCCCAGCGCAGCTGTGGGGACTGGTGACTGCACTGAGGCCCTGAAGAATGAGAAGAAGAGCTCTCAGGAGAGAAACCGACGAGATGAGAAAAGAAGCAGACGGAAAGTCGAGAACTGAAAACTACGGTGTGTGAAATGAAGGACTTCCCAGAGGGGCTGGGTGACGGTGGCACGGGGTGTGGCCGCGAGCGCCCCCCCCCCCCCCCCCCCCCAGGCCCGCGCAGAGCTCAGGCACCCAGGGGAGAGCTCGGAGGCTGGCGGCATGTGTGCGGAGCCCCGGCACGAGGGGCAGCTGGCGACGTCCCCACGTTGGTTGGAGACACGACTGCACAGATGCAAGAAGCCCGGGGAAGTCCACACGGCGTGCGCGGGAAGGAAACTGTGTCTCCCGCGGCATTGGGTGGTGCTGACCGAGGGAAAGGGAGAGTCCTGAGAGCGGTAGGTGGGTCTGGACGCGGGTCTGGAAGCGGCCCTGAGGGCTCAGGGCCGGTGAGCGGGCGCCTCAAATGGAAGCCGGGAGCCAGGGCCCTGTGTCGGGGACTGGGTGCCGCCGAGGCGCACTCCCTGCCCCGGGCGGCCGGGAAGACCCGGCCTCCGGGAGGTGTGTGGAGCCCAGAGCGGAGTCCGCGGGTCAGCGTGGAAGACCGCTTCCTGTTCTTGCTTCGTCTGCGGCACGCCTGACTGTTTAAAGCAAAACAAGTCGTTTGCCTTCTGAGACCCGTGACGCTCCCAGAGCAGACGCACGCGACGGGCCTGACGGGGCTCGCAGGGCGGCAGGTGGACCCGCGTGGTCATGGGTTTCCATGCTGCGAGTGGAACTGCACGCCCCGAGGAGAGTGCAGGAGGGTTCAGGGTGCGTATTGTGACCCCTCGAGCAGTCACCGGAAACACGTGGAGATGCAGGTAAAATGCCGGACAAAGCGGTGTTCTGAGAAATCCAAGTGATCTGGAAAGACAGAGGGGGGCACAGGGACAGGAAGCGTAGCCCTAAAGACCACGTCGGCGATGGCATCGGCGTCACAGACTCACGTTCCAGCTGGAAGAGGAGATCGACGGAACGCCCTGATGCCATCGGACACACGGAGGTCTGGCCGGACGGTGGGGGGAGCACGGCCGAGACAAGGGCCAGAGGCCGGGGGCTGTGCTCATGCCAGCACAGACAGAGGTGAGGAGCCGGCACGGCCAGGACACGGGGGACGTGTCCTCATTCCTGAGAGCACAAGCGGCAGTTGGCGGGGACGCAGGCCGTCCCCTGCGGGACCACGAGTGACGCAGGAGGGGTGCTGGCGAGGATGGCCTGAGGGGGCTGCCGGGCGTCTGGCAGAAGGTCCGGCAGGAAGCGGCCCGCCCCGGGGATCGCGTATGTCCTGTTCAGGCCCCCTGGGACACCCACAAGCACACCAGCCCCGTCCTGGCCATCCGCAAGCAGGACGCTGAGAAGGAGACAGCGTCCCCGACAGCCGTCCCTCCCGTCCCACGGGGAGCGGGGGCTGGGTGCTGTGCGAGACCACCTCGTGGCCTGACCCACGCGAGCCCAGTCAGTGGAGCAGCTGCAGGGTCTGAACCCCCAGCGCCCGCTCGGGAGCGTGGGGCCGTGACTGGTTTCACCTTTGAGCCCGAGAGCCCGGGGGGTTGGCAAGGAGAGGCCCCCGCAACTGTCCCAGACGTGGCAGCTCCGAGCTCCAGTCTGCGGGCCTCCCTGGGCGCGCGAGAAGGCCTGGGGCAGGCAGGGCAGGAAGCCGAAGAGGGTCTCCCTGGTGGCCCGTGCTGGAGGGAACAGACTGCCCTGGGGCAGGGACATCAAGCCCCGAGGCCCCGGGGAGGGGGGCTGAAGCAGAGGCCGTGTCCTGGTGAGGGGCCGCAATTGTGCTGCCACTCAGCTGCCCGGTGGGCTGGAGGGGGTCAGGAGGAGGCTGGGAAGGGCCCTCCTCTGCCGACGGGTGGGCAAGGGCCATGGGGAGAGGCTGCCCCCAGGCCCCGTGCTGGGGTCGCTCACAGAGCACAGTCGGTTTTCCGGCCAGATGACCCCGTCCCACCGACCCTCCCTGCCGGACCACAGCCTCACTGCAGACGCTCACTTCTGGGTAATCCCTTCCTCTCCGGACCCACCGTTTCTCTACACAGCGTTTGACCTAAACAAGAATTTCTAGATGTACGCACGCAGGGGGAAAAGGAGCCTGCAGGCAGCAGGGGTGACCCCGATATTGGAGCCGTCGGGGAAGGAAGGGGTGGGTCTGTCTGCCCCAGCAGGGGCCACGACGGTGCCCACTCACAGACGCCCCGCCCGGCCCGCCCGACAGAGCAGCAGACAGGGCCGGCGGGGGCGCTGGGCACAGGGTGTCCTTGCTGGCCGTGCAGCGGGGCGGGGCGCACGCCAGCGGGGACAGCAGGCAGAAGAACGTCGAAGGAATAGAAGCCGAGGACTGTCCAGACCCGAATGAAGGGCGCATGCCACAGACCCTCCCACGCACGTCGTGGTCAGACGGGTCAGGACCAAAGAGGACCAGAGCAGCTTCCTTGCGGCCAGCGGTGCCACAGGCACAGCACTGCGCACCCCTGTCAGTGCCAGAGAGGAGGGAGGACCCCCCGGCCGGCCACGCCGCGTCCTCAACAGGAAGGCACGTGCGGGCTCTCCCCGCTGCTCTGCCGGGGCTGCTGAGGGCTTCTGCAGGCAGAGACGCTTGAAGTCACAGAAATGGGCATCAACTCGAAGGAAGAGTGTCGGATTCTGGCAAGAGGAACACGAACACGGACTGTTTCTCCGATCTTGAATTACCTTAAAAGGTGGGTGACAAAGCCGGAGTCGAAATTTAAAATCGAAAGTGAGGCTCTCCGTCTGCCCTGGGCCCGTGTCCCTCACCAACTTCTCAGCCCTCGGTGTCAGGGGCGGCCAGCTGCGTCCGCGTGCGGCCTTCCTTCTCGGGCTTGTGTCTTGAACTTTTCGGCCAGAAGAGAGCAGGGATGGTTCCCCGTCCCCCTTGCCCGTGGAGCGCTTCTTAACCGTAAGAGCGAGTTCGTACCCTGCCAGCCTCATGCGGTTGGGAGCAGGGGAGGCTAGAAGTCTGGGCGTGAAGTTCGCCGTCGGCGAGAGCGTTAGGGTCCACGTGACTGCGAGACACTCCTCCAAGAAACCTGCCTTCTCCCTCTCGTCTTGCTAAAATCTGCTTGATTTACCTGCGGCTGCGGGAGTATTGTTGTTTTCCAGTTGTGACTGAGACCCGGCAGACCCTAACTCCTTTTCCAGGTGGGAAAAGCGCCCGTGCCCTGAATCCGGGGCGGTTACCATAGCTACCATAAAATCGGCGGTCGTGAAGCCAGAGAACGCGCTCGCCTGTGGCGGTGAAGCGGCAGGTGTGGTGGCCGAGGTTCGCGGCCTGCCTCCCCCCGAGGCGACGAGGCTTTGGGAGACCCGTGCCGGCCCCTCTGCCAAAGCCCCTGCGCTTAGGAGAGCTGCGTGGGGAGGGGGCCGCAGGAGGCCTCACGTGGGAAATGGAGGCAGAGCCCAGAGCCCCAGCCCCTCCGGTCCCCGGGGTTGGCGGTGCCCGAGCCTTGCGGGCATCTGTGAGGCCGCGAGGGCGTCCTCGGCGGGAACACTGGCGTCGGGAGACTCGGGCAAACAGCCACCGTTTTGCTCCTAGTTTAAACAAGTCTGCCCCCCATCTGTGCATCTGTGGGCGCTACCTGGCGCTCGTGAGCCCCAGCTGTGTCGCCGGGAGCCGGTGGCGCTGCTGACACGTCTCCCGTGGAAGCAGGCCCCCGAGGAAGAAGGCGGCGTGTGGGGTGCGCTTGGTGCGGCCCCTCTGCGTCCCAGGCTGCTCTCTCCCTCGCTAATCTCACAGGACGACAGCCACCGGCCCAGCCACCAAGCCCCAGAGCCACCAAACGGAGAGGACTCAGGCCTCCGGGCGGGGGCCCGTCGGCCTCACCTGGGGCTGCCCGCAGGAACTCGGTTCTTACGAGGAGCAGGCCCTCTGGGCCTGTGTGTACGCGCCGTTCTGGGTTCGTTTTAGTTAACATTTATCGTGTCTCTATTCTGCAAAGTGGACTTTGACGAGGCCGCGCCCGCACTGGGTCTCGCGCCGAGCGCTAAGCTGCACGGGGTACACGTTCCCGGAGAACTCGGGCCCCGGCCCGCGGCCCCCGGAGCTGCTCCGTCACCAGCCGTCGCGGGGCGGCTTGATGAGAGTCAGGTGAGACCAGGTGCGGCTCCTTAGCCACACCTGCGCCACGGCAAGCGCTCGGCAGCCACGTTGGGCACGCACGGCACAGCCCGCTTCCGCCCCCGTGGGAAGTTCTGGGCGCTCGCCGGCCAGGCCGTGAGCGGGCACGGCTGTTTACCTCTGCGGACTCAAGCTGCCGCCTTCTCTGACCCTGTAAGGACGTGGTAGGTGAGATATAACTCCCTTCGGTTTGGGAGGAGGGCCGCGGGGCCACGTCCTCTTTCTAGCGCCTTCCCCTTGTTCAGAACGACCACACGTTTCTCAGGATGTCCAAGTGTCTGGAACATTTTCCACGGTCCTGAGGGCCCGCTCCCCATCGTCAGTGGCACCTGCTGCTGTCCCGGGACCCGGGCCCTCGAGTGCCTGTTTGCAGCCGGCTGGGACTCCGGCTAAGGTGACGGTCAGGGCAGTAGGGCTGTTTGCTCCAGGACACATGAAGGCCACTGTTAACCGGGTGCTAGGAGGCTGCTTTGCCGCTTGTTTCTCTGCCGAGGCTCTCCGTGTGGCTGTGCCTTGAAGGCCACTGGGTTGGTAACTCTTACTTCAAAGAGTGGGTGTAAAGGTAATTAATTCAGGTCCCCTGTAAGTGCTGTTTCCTGCTCCCCAGCGGAAAGGGCTCTTTGATGATCATGAGCTCAGGGTGGGGCCCTTGCGCCGTCCTTGAAAGCCGTGTAGCAATCAGCAGGCCGGGCCGGCTGGTATTTCCGGTCTTTTCTGCCCAGAAGGGGCTGCTCTTGGCCCGCAGCCTCCCAATGTGGCCTGAGGCCTGATGGCCACCTGTTTTGGGTGAGGTGGGGACCCAGGAAGGGCCCCCTGTCCTCGGGACTGAGTCGTGCGGCTTCCCCCCAGTGTTGGTGCCGATGCAGGGCTCCACCCCTCCGGGCCTGGGCCGGCCGCGGGCACCAGGGGAGGCCAGCTGGCGGCTGCAGAGGGGACAGGCCCCGTGACCTGGAGCTGAGCCATCACAGGGCCCTTGTGCCCAGACACACACATGATGAGACCTCTCTGCTATTCGAGGCCCTGAGGCTTCTGGAGTGTCTCCGGCCCTAGAAAGGATCCGGTAACTTAGATTGCGATTTTAGCTTGAGGGACCCCAGCATGTGCTGGTGTTGGCCTCCAGGCGGTCTCCCAGGCAGGTCCGGGTCCCCACCTCCCCCGACACTGATCTTCTATCAGGAGCTTCGGGAACCTTGGTGTTCACGTGGGCATGTGCTCCCTGAGCACGTTCGGTTTACGCCATAGTCTTCTTTCAAGGGGGTGGTATTTCCATAGCTTTTCGTCATTCTGCCTGTGGCCGCACGGGCTGTGTTTTTTGTGTTTTGGTGCTGTCGTGGTTAAGGTCCTTTGTTGAGGGGCGTGGAGATCTGGCCCCTTCCTTCCGAGGCTCAGCAGCCCAGCTGGGGCGGGAAACAGCAGGTAGAAACTGATACAAGCCCCTCAGGCCGCGTGAACGCTCAGACGTTCGTTAGTGCCGTTAGCGCTGCCGGGACAGTGGGCAGCTGCGGTCCCAGGCCTGCTTCGTTTCCTCAGGTGCGGCTCGCGGCTTGAAACCTCACGCGGTGCTTGGACACGGGAAGCAAGTCAGCAGCACGGGTCCTCCTGCGTCAGACCGCCCAGGCACCCGTCCCTGGGGCGCGAGGGGTCTGAGAGAAGGATTCCGGCGGGCTCCACGGCTCGGGACGTTCCTTTGTAGGAAAAGAGCATATTCTGTTTTCACTGCAGGCCCGTCTGGCCGAGAACAAGATGCGTCAGCGACGCTTGGTTTCGGAAAGCAGCTCAGTGGATGAGCTACTCATTTATCCTGCTGTGCTGAACGCCGGGTGTAGTCCTCACCGGCAGGGCCAGCTGCGGGCCACGGGGCCAGGAAGCAGGACCCTGGAGGAGACTGGGGGCTGACCGCCATCTCCTGAGGCCAGGAGGGCTGGATGGCAGCAGGAGGACCGTGGGTGGGCTATGGGGACGGGGGGCGGGTGCACCGTCGGTGTTTCGCGGCACTCAGAGGTGCAGGTGGGGCGCACACGTGCCGTGCGGGGCGTCAGGGGCGAGCGAGTCCCTGCAGGCTGTGGCTGTGCTCACAGGAGCAGCCCCCCGGGCGTTTGGCACTCTCCTCCGGTCGCTGCTGCCTCATTAGGTGCGCTTTTCAGGCAGGTCCTGTGCTGGCATCGGTGCGAATGTGGCCTGGACCCTTGAACTCCGGTGTCTGTCCCAGCAGCACCTCCCACCAGCCGTCGTGAATTAAATGCTGCTTGTGACCCCTTACCCTTGCTGCTCTTAAATTCGTGCTTTAAAAACAGCTTAATGAGGGGTTTACTGGTCCATTTGGAAGTTTTTATTAAAACCTATTAGTGCTGGAGCGGAGCTCGCCTGCAGGAAGCGATTAGACCGCCTCCGAGGGCCGGGCGGACTCTGTGACAGCAGATCCCACCAAACCGTCTCCAGACCCTTGTGTCCCAGCTCTGCGCTTTGCCCGGATCTCATATCCTCTGCTCTAATTGGTGGTTCTTCTAATTCCCTTCCCAGCCCCCAAGCCCGAGAAAGCAGTTTCTCGTAATCGCATTACTCCCATAATCAGAGGCAGCCTCTCCTGTCCTGGCCTGTGAGCTCGCCGGGCTGTGCAGCCTCTCGGGGGCGTCTTTCCCTGTGGTTTCCGGGGTGCTCGGGCTTGACACAGCCACTCTCCTCGCATGGCTCCATGGGTGTCCGCTCGCACTCTCCTTGCTCCCCGCCAGTGACACTGGCCGCTCAGCATTGTTTGGATTTGGTCTCTTGTCCGCTCGGGTCCTTAGGAGGGACAGAGAAGCCCGTGCCAGGTGGTCTTCAGAGGTCCCGTGTGACCTGCGTGGGCTGGGAAGCATCTCAACTAGCAGGCATAGCCCTTTCCAGAGTGAGAGGAACCGTCTTGAATGGCTTCTGCCCTTTACCCACTGTGAGCAGCCCTGGCTGGCCACGACCGCCTGAGAGGCCCAGAGACCTCCTGTTGTCGGCCTGTGTTGGGTGTTCTCCGTAGTGACCCGGGCTGCCTGGAATTTCTGGTGCTCTCTCCATCAGGGTCTTGGGGCTGGTCCTGATCCAGGGGGAGCATTGTTTTCTTTTTTTTTTAATTAAAAGAAATTTTTTTTTAATCTTTGTTTATTTTTGACAGAGAGCGTGTGAGCAGGGGAGGAGCAAAGAGAGAGGGAGACACAGAATCCGAGGCAGGCTCCAGGCTCTGGGTGTCAGCACAGAGCCTGACGTGGGGCTCGAACCCACGAACCGTGAGATCATGGCCTGAGCCGAAGTCAGACACTCAACCGACTGAGCCACCCGGGTGCCAGGGGGAGTATTCTTTTTTTTTTTTTTTTTTTAAACATTTATTTATCTTTGAGACAGAGACAGAGCATGAACAGGGGAGGGGCAGAGAGAGAGGGAGACGCAGAATCTGAAACAGGCTCCAGGCTCCGAGCTGTCAGCACAGAGCCCGATGCGGGGCTCGAACTCACGGACGGTGAGATCATGACCTGAGCCGAAGTCGGACACTTAACCGACCGAGCCACCCAGGCGCCCCCAGGGGGAGTATTCTTGCCTCATTTCCGCCCCCACCGGCCCCGCCATCCTCTCTTTGCCCGGCTGGCTCTGTCGGCACACCACTGTTCCCTTCTCCGGTCCCTGGGGTCACCAGTGCAGGGAGACCATGCTCCTGGAGAGAAGGAGCCGTCCTGAGGGGCTGTGGCCCCGGGGGTCACTGAAGGCGCTCCTGGCTGTGACCCACGTGGCACAGTTGCCCCCCGGGGTGTGCAGTGTTCAGCCCAGCGTGTTGAAGGGGGAAAGTCAGGTCTGGGGTGCCGGGGCCCCTTTGGGCAAGTCTCTCAAGGTGCTGGGTTCTCCTCCCTCGTGTCCACACACCGTACATGGTGCTGTTTTCCAGTGTGGTCTTTTGCATCTTCGGTCTGCTCCTTCCCCCCGGTAACTCCTATCTTACCGTATTCTCTTACCCTGACGCCTCCTAAGATCTGTGTGCGAACACATGTGCGCACACGCTCAGGTGAAGGTCACCGCACACCCAGATGGGGCTGATTATGGGCCATTCTCTTCACTTAGGACTATCTGGTGAGAATTACTAAGACCTAGAAGAAGATCTGTTTTAAAGACCTTTCTTCCTTACGTGATCACTAACATTTTGCTTATTCTCCATTTTCCCCATCACATCTAGCTACCCATTTCTAGTTCTGAAACTTGCTTATCTCTTTAATATGCAGAACTCTAGTATAGAAAAGAAGCATTTTGTTGCTTTTATTCACACTTCTAGTTCTGAATCCATGTGGGTGGCTTTTGTCTGCAATGCTTCTAAATTGCCTTTTATTTTTATTAAATTGTGTAGATGTGGATGTTTGACTAGCATTTGCTTTTGGGGGGCTTTTGGATTTATTTCCAGTGATTTGAAATAGAAATGTGGAAAAGGGTTTGTATCCAACTTAAGACTTTAGAACAGGAAAGTTGTTATAGATTAAATGCGGCAGAGCCATGTGCTTGGGAATTAATCCAGTGTCTCTTGTCAGCCCATGTTTCTGATGGTGACATCACGTTTGATGAACTGTTGAGTCTCCCGGATGCTGGTCCCCTGGGGGTTGAGAACCATGGTTTTATCACCACCCTGTTTTCTGGAGACTTGCTGAAGTCCCTGCGGCCAGGGTCTGTCCGACTGCCACACACTCTTCCCCCACACCCTCCTGCTGTTACCATTATGGCTGCATGCTATTCGGAGTGGCCTTTCCACCCCTACCCCCAGCTGTAGTTCTAGCTCAGCTCCTGGGCACTCCTGAGTGCTTGTCTGTTCCCTCCTTTATCCCTGTGGTCAAAACAGCCGTAGGTTGTCTCCATGGTGGGTCTTTTCAAATAACTGGTTTTATCTGATTTTCTAAAAAATGTGTTCTAGCTCATTAATTTTTACTTTTTATAGGTTGTTTCCTCTTTCTGGGAGGAAAGGGTTTATTATTTCCTAAGATCTTGAGTTGATTGTTTAACTCATTAATTTTCCATCTCTTCTTACCTGCTAATGAAAGCATAGAGGCAGGTGACCACTCCCCTCTGTGTCTCTGGCCACCCACCCTGCCTGTTTGAGAGTCCAGTGTCTTCCTGATAATGGCACACAGTATACTTTTATAATTGTCAGTGCTGATGTCTCTTTGGTCCAAGTGCTGTGTAGAGAAGAGCTTCCAAAGTCCCAAGCCCTCAGGGTTTTGTAGGGTACCTTTTGTTGACCAGTTTCTGATTTTATTACACTGTGAGCAGATAATTGGGCCTTAAGATTGTTCTTCTAATTCTAAGAAACATTAGAAATGTGCGTGGACTAGGAAGAAAGTGTATGTCACAGCTTATAACAAAAACAGCAGTGTCTTTTACCTCTGCTCACCCCCATTCTGTTTCCTGGAGCAACTCCTTTACTTTTTTACCATTGCTGGTATTTATCTCCATATTTCTGAATAATACATTTATGGAGACTATTCTTGGTGTATCACTTAAGCTTTTTTCTATATTCTTCCTATTGTGAATGATAAGGATTACTCTCCCTCCCATATCCTTCTCTTTCCCTCATCTCAGTACAAGTGTGTCACAAATATAGTATATGAAATTCATATTCAGTCTTTACATTGTGTAAATGTCATCTGCTGAGCCAACAGTAAATTGTGCTCGCTTGTTTCTGGTAACTCGTTGTTTTCCCTGGAGTTAATAGTTGCCTCTTCTTTTTTTGTTTGCTTTGTTTTTCATCTCTGATCATGCTTTAACATTTCATTCCAAATTCACCAACACAACTGTTTGACTTCTTCCAATACGATTTTTACTGAATCAAACATATTAGATAATCTGTCACTTCCTTTCCCCATTCCCCACCCCCTTCGTAGAGATTTTTTCTTGGGAACTATTACCACCTGGAGTGGATGCTTTATAGGTCTCTGGATTTGGAGACTGCGGGGCAGGTTAACTCTTTGCCAGATTGGGTACCACTGACCTATTTGTCCTTCTTCCCATCTTCGAGATCTTTATAGTTCACAGAGACAGGTACCTGCAGTTGTGCTGGGGTAAGGCTCAGAGACACAGCCACTGGTCCACAGCCTTCTTCCCCATGTATATTCTAGAGCGTTATTCTTCCTTAGGAAGAATCATTTTTAAGCCCATGTTTTGATCGCATTTTTTTTTATCACATTTGATCTCATCTGGTCATAGCTAAAAGCAACTGGTGAGATGGGTCCTTCCCTTTACTTCTGCAGCATTAGCAGTCGCCTGTCTGAGGCAGGAGGAACCACTGCCCCCATGCTCCTTCCCTGCCAGGTAAACAGTGATGTGTCCTGAATCACAGTGAACAGCTGGGAGGCCAGAGAATGGCTTTGGTCTCCTCAGACACCATTGCAGCCACTGGCTGGCCTGGAACCTCCCGAGTCTGGCGTGTGTCCCTGGAGCTTCCTGGCTCCGATGCCCCATTGTTGGATGCAAGAGGAACACAGCATCGGCAAGCCTGACCTTTGCCAACGCCACTAACAGGGAGAGGCATTGTTAGGTTAGCCCTGGAGTAGCAGCTGTGTGCCAGTTTCTTTTGTAAATGCTTTGATATTTTAAAACAGAAATTTTAAGCGAGGAAGCCATGCTTTGTTGCTGTTACAATAGCAGCTCTTGTCTGTGTGGATTCATTGAATGGAGACACTGATACCGGTGCAGTTTTAGTGCCGTTAATAGTTCCTAAGTGTGTACAACGCATCTCTTCTTAATGGCTTGTGTCCTCTTACTGAGAATTTTATACCTCTTTTAAAGCACGATCCCTGTACTTACTATGGGCATGTGGTTGGTCTCATATTTAAATACCTTTGGGGGAAAAAAAAATAAATAAATAAATAAAAATAAAAAAAAAGGGGCGCCTGGGTGGCGCAGTCGGTTAAGCGCCCGACTTCAGCCAGGTCACGATCTCACGGTCCGTGAGTTCGAGCCCCGCGTCAGGCTCTGGGCTGATGGCTCAGAGCCTGGAGCCTGTTTCCGATTCTGTGTCTCCCTCTCTCTCTGCCCCTCCCCCGTTCATGCTCTGTCTCTCTCTGTCCCAAAAATAAATAAAAAAACGTTGAAAAAAAAAAAAATACCTTTGGGAGCGCCTGGGTGGCTCTGTCGGTTGAGCGTCCGGCTTCGGCTGAGGTCATGATCTCGCAGTTCGTGAGTTCGAGCCCCGCGTCGGGCTCTGTGCTGACGGCTCGGAGCCTGCTTCCGATCCTGTGTCTCCATCTCTCTCTGCCCCTCCCCCACTCACATTCTGTCTCTCTCAAAAATAAACGAACATTAAATACCTTTGACAAGGAAGAGCACTGCTGGTTTTCCATTTGGTATTAGCCTTGATGAGTAGCTTTTGAACATTCGGAAGACTGACGTGCGGACAGGATTGTGATTAATTTTTGTACCACATCCATTCACACTTGCCTCCACACTGGCTGCTCCCACTGTGGGACAGTGGCCCCCAGGGCCGCAAGCCTCTCTCCAGTCCACCTCCTGCACCTGCACAGCCGTGCTTCCCAGCCCCGGGCCCCGTTTCATTTTTCTCCAGCCCACCACCCTCTGACGTGGGTCTTTGCGTTATCTGTCGGCTTATCATCTCTCCACCTGCCTTCCTCTCACCAGAGAGTCCGCGCATGAGGGCTGGGGCTTCACGGGGTCCCCCCACCACCACAGCACATAGGACGGGGAGGGGCTCGATCACGGCGTGGCTGGTCCCTGGTGAGCCTGTGCACGGGTCCACACTCGGATGCCGCGAGAAGGCAAGCGGTCTGGGTTTTTCTAGGCTGGCACATTCTTATGTTGTCACTCTTCTCAAGGCCGCTGGCAGCTCAGGGCCCTATGCTTGGCGGAGGGTGTGACTTGGTGTATGGAGAAAACGCATTGGTTTTTTTTTCAATGACGTGTCTCCGGAACTCAGACCGCCAGCACAGCCGCAGCATGCGTTCTGGTGCTTCTGAGAGATGGCTGCGTTGAGGCACGTGCAGCCGTCGTCCGGGATGTGGCTGGCCCGGCAGCGTGGCAGCCTCGGGTCTGGGCACACAGCACCTCCTCCTGCTCGGCCCTGAACTGGGCACAGAAGCGCCGAGCAAGAGGACCACAGTCCGTTGGCTGAACGCAACCAGAGGCAAAGCACAAAATGGAAAACTAACGGTGGAGCCAGAGGCAGCCTCCGAGGCGCCGTCTGAGGTCCGTGCTCCTCGGTAAGAGCCAGGGTGGATTCGGGGTTAGCAGTGGCACGGCCACACTTTGGTCCCGGGTTTCCAGGGTGAGGGGGGCTCCCGTACAAGGCAGAGCCCCCGAGACCCGGTCCTCCTCATGACAGCCAGGCGCGTGCCCGCCCTGGGGCGGGGCCCAGCCGGGCGCTGACCCGAGGCTGTGGCTTGTCCCTGGCGAAATGGTGCCAACAGGACCTCTGAAAAGGTGGTCTTGACATAGTTTCTGACTCAGAAAAGTTGCAGAGTCCCCGTCAGCCTCCGCCCTGCGTCCCCGCAGGTGGCACGTAACTGGTGGAACAGAGACGTCAGCACTGGCGGGACGGTCAGCTCGACGAGACCGTGGTTGGGTGTCTCTAGCTTTCCCACCAGTGCCCCCCAATCCCGGGGCCCCTCCTGGGCCACACTGCACATGACACCTCGTCCGCTTTGCCCTCTGGGGTCTGTGCCAGCCTCCCGGACTCTCCTGACTTTGACAGTTGTGAGCAGTTCTGGTCACTTACTTGGTACAGCGTCCCTCAGGCTGGGTTTACCTGGTGTTTCTCGTGACGAGACAGGTCACGGCGGGGGGGGGGGGGGGGGGGGGGGGGG
>NC_064815.1:35137596-35169191 GCF_023721935.1 Panthera uncia | reverse complement strand
CTTCTCATCACCAGATCAGGTGCCTGAATCCTCACGACTCCCCGCAGGTGATGCTGACCTGGATCACCTGGTGAAAGTGTGTTTCCGGGAGTGTCCTGTGTCGGGTGCATTTTCCCGTCCCTCCTCTGTCCTCTGGAAGCCGGTGTCTGGGCCCCGCGACCCCAGGGGAGGGAGGACTCAGCGACACCCTCAAATGACTCGTGTATGTACATTAAAGCCACATAGTCGCTATTGAAAATTGGGGGAGTTTCTTGAAGTTATGCGATTACCCTGTTTTTCCTTCAGGGTTTGTCCCCTGACTTTAGGCTTCCCTGTGGCCGTCATTATTGTGACGTCCTGGAGGTGATTTTCCGGTTTCCATCATCCCTTCTACTGTTGTGAATTGCAGTTCCCCTATGAGGAGGAGCTACCCTTTCTCCCCCATTTCTTTACTAAATACTTGTTAATGTCGCTGTGGCTCCTCATTCTATTCTCACAGACTGGGATCCAGCACCACGAGGACCTGCTTTGGTGCTCATCGCCCAGCCTTAGCTGCGGGGAGCCCCGAGGCTGGCTGCCACACCCTTATTGAGCGCCCCCCCCCCCCGACTTCCCAGCCCTACGGGAGCTGCAGGCCCATCCGGTGATTTCCCTTCTGTAGCCCTCGATTCAGCTCTTTCCCCAGGGGCCTTGCTTCTCTTTCACGGAGAACCGCGTCAGACACCAAGATCCGGGTGCTGGGTGTGCTCGTGGCTGACGGGGTGACACTGCTTCTCTGCCCCACGCCGGACAGAGCCAGGAAGGGTGTGAATGCTTACAGCGCACCACTGACCAGCAGCGAACCACTGTCGGGACCTAGATGAGCGTCAGAGGAGCCCATCTCAGGTGCCGCACACAGCGCGATCCTGGCTGGGGGCTGGGGAGGGGGCTGCCTACAAGCAGACGGTGATGGGGGTCTCTCGGGTCTACGCCTGGGTCAACACCACGGAACCCAGGGCAAGGAGTCTACGGGAACGGTGCGATGCTCATCAGTTTGCTCTGAACCTACAACTGCTGTAAGAGTTTAAAAGTACACAGCACAAAGGATAAGTTTTAGCACATTAAATCTTTAAAAAGCCACGTAGGACGTGTGGGGAAGCCAAATAGGAACTATAACAAATGAACCTGTTGATAAACATGCAGCGTTCACACACACGTATGTGCGTGTTCTACCTAACACGTCTTCTACGTTACATGTTGTGTTTGTGTTACGACGTGTGCGTAGGCATCTACTAAGTAACTGCACTGAGGGGTTGAGGAAGGTGTTTTCACGGCGTGCCCGGGTCTGGTACGCAGATGCGTGAGACGGCGTGGATGTCACGGCTCTTATCATCAGGAGGGGTGTTTTGAGAACAAACTACTAAGCCACTGTGAACAGTGAGCAGTTTGCTGAGCGGTTTTACGTAGCTAAGCACGTAAAATAATTCAGCCCAGTGGTGACGAGAGACGGTTGTCAAGCCAACAAGCAACTGCTGTATCCAACAGTGGCATTTGGAGGGACTGTCTACGGCAGCGCTGGGGGCGGTGGGGCAAGCGGGGACTGCCGGGAGCACAGGACTTGGTGCAGCCTTGTTGGAGGACGTGTGGCTGCCCAGTTACACATGTGCCTGCCGGTCACCAGCCTCACTTCAGGATGTTCTGCGGCAGGATTAGGGTGTGCGGACAAACTGTGAGGGGCTCAGCACCGTGTTCGTGGCAGGAGAAAATGGAAATACACTTGAAGGTTCAGCTGTGGAGAATCAGTTAAAATTACATCTCTGCATTACTAAACACCACGATGTAATGACACGCAAAGATACTTAAGATATGTTAAAATGGGTTTTAAATTGTATATACTACATCCCATTTTTAAAAATATTTTATTTTTATTTATTTCTGAGAGAGAGCGTGAGCAGGGGAGGGGCAGAGAGAGGGAGACACAGAATCCGAAGCAGCTCCAGGCTCCGGGCCGTCAGCACAGAGCCCGACGCGGGGCTTGAACTCACGAACCACGAGATCGTGACCCGAGCCGAAGTCGGACGCTCAACCGACTGAGCCACCCAGGCGCCCCTAAAATATTTTAAGTCATCCCTAAACACAGCATGGGGCTTGAAATCAACCCCGGGATCCAGAGTCACATGCTCTTCTGACTGAGCCAGCAGGCACCCCTGCAATTTGCTTCTACAAAAATCTTCCAAAATTATTTTGAAGTATACGATCAGGGAATTAGTAAGATTTACCTCTGCGTGGTCAGACTGCTTTTCTCCTTAGTTCCAGTTTATCTTCAGTGAACATCTTTGCTTTTGATTAAGGAATAATAAACTTGTCTTAATATTTACTGAGTTGCTTCTAATAAAATGAGGTCAGTGGTGGATCAGATGTGAGCAGATGTGAGCTGGGCACAGGACTGGAGGAGCCCGGGTGGGGGCGGCCAGAGGAGGAGAGGGAGCCAGTGAAGCTTTGCCTGAGGGGCGCAGGGAGGTCCGCTCCCAGCCAGGTGCCCTTGGCCGGGTGAGAAGTCCTTTCCTCTCCTGGGAGCGGGTGCTTCACGGTGCTCGTGGCTGGAGGCGGGACAGGGGTGGGGGTCGGGGGCCGGTTCTGAGCGCAGGGACTGCGGTGGCCTGCCGGTGCTGGGGGCTTGGGAGGAGTGAAGGTTTTCGGAGGACCGCAGGGTGTTGAGACCAGGAAGGGACCCTCGGATCGGTCTCCTGTCTGGACGGGTCCGAGCTTGCCCTGTGCTCTGTGCTGCTGCTGGCAGGAGACGCTAGATGCAGGCGGTGCCTGGAGGGTCCAAGGAGGGGTCAGGGAGTGCTGGGCGTTGACTAGGTGGGGAGGGGCTGGCAAGGCCGGAGAGACGGTGGTCTCCGTCGAGCCAGAGCCACGGATGAGGGCCGGTGTGGGCGTGGGAGTCCGGGTGAGGACAGCAGGACAGCGAAGTACTTCCTGACCGATATTTAGTGCTGCCGGGTGCTCTGGAGTTGGTCCCCAGAGCCGGGGGAGGCGGGGAGGGGACGCGCTGCATGGCGCCCGGCGCCTCCGCCGGACGGGTGAGGTTACTGCCCTCCTGTCCACTCAGTCTGTGCCGTGTCTCAGGTTTTGTGTGTTTGGGCGGCAAGAAACCTCCTCCTATCTGAGTGAGAGCTGTGCGATGTGCCTCAAAAAAGGCCAGGGCTTGGGGATGAAAGCAGCGACTCAGGAGACAGGAAGCCGTGCTTCTCGCCACGCCAAGTGGCGCTCTCCGGGCCTCAGAAGTTTCCGGACTCCCCACGGCTCGGCCCCTTCCCAAATTCTAAGCATGTACGTGGTTCTGTTGCGAGACTCGCGCGAAGGTCCCGCCTCGGCACGGCGCCCGTTCAGAACGCACACCACGGCGCAGCCCGCGGGGGAAGGCTCGCGCCCGCCACCCCATCACGTGGCTTCGGGACCCGGTCCGGGATACTTGGCTCAGCATCAGCAAATGGACAACTCTCTGGCTTTTTCCCCGTTTTGATCGTGCCAAAATCAGCAATTACAGTCATAATCCCCGAGGAAAAGAACAACTGAGAAAATAACAGGTGGGCCCGAGCCCGGGGCGGGTGTGAGCCCCAGGGGGCTTTGCATGTGCAGGCCCTGCGCTTTGGGGAGCACGGTGCCGCCTCTCACGTGGCCACTGGACTGGAGCAGAGTCCTCAATCTTCTTGGGCGATGTGGCTGTCGTGCGCCAGGCTCCTGGATCCTCCCCTTCCTTCCTTCGGGCCCTATGTGACACCCCGTGTGCGCTTCTGTGCAGAGAACACGCTTCTGCCCTTTGCCTGCTCCCACGCCAGGCCGTCCCGGGGTGGCCGTGACAGCTGGCGCACCACCAGCCGTGTCTGCCCACCCTTCAGCCCCCTTCGGAGTCTTTGCCTCCTTACAGAAGCCAGTCCCTCTGAACATGGGTCTCCTATCTCGGAAAGAGAACTTGTTTTCCGAGCTGCACCTGAGCGGTCTGGGTAGCAGAGGCCCCCTGCTCCCACACCGTGGCTTTCCGCTGCCCTCCTGGCTCCTCTTCCGGGAAACGCGTGCTCGTGCCGCTGGCCTGCATGAGACTCGGGCATGTCCCTCGATGACGTGGGATTTTCTCCACGAGGCTTTTAGATATCTTCTTAACAGACTTAGTCCCATAGTCGCTGTAAGTTTGGCTTCTGGGACACGTGGCAGTTTAAAACATCGCAGTTCAGTGTGTTGCGATTCACGAGCCTGCCGGCAGTCCGTCCTGGATGTCCCCGTAGATGCCGATTCCTTGCTCTGTTCTTCTTCAACTTTTGATTACGAAAACCCTCCAGCGCACACACACCATCTCCGTGTTGACGGTGACCCTGAACAGGCAGCGGCCCGGGCTTTGCTTACCGCCTCCCTTCCTGCTCGGCCGTGACGCGGATCCCACACGCTGCTCTTCCACCTGGACGCGCTTCAGCACGTGCCGCCCCGGGTGGGGTCTGTGACCATGCACCACCGGGACACCGGGGGGGGGGGGGGGGGGGGGGGGGGAGGGGGGGACAGCTCCCACCTTCAGTCCGTGCTCGGGGACCGCCGGCTAAGCAAGCGCCTTTCCTACGGCCCCCGTGTCCGAGTGCGCACCGACACGCCCGATGGGTGCCCCCTGCAGCCTCTCCACGCCCCTCCCCCTCTGTGCTCCAGACAGGACTTGTGTAGTCCTGCACAGAGCGGACTGCTCTCCAGGCCCGGTGGGCCAGCCACAGGGCTCCCGGCTACTCCAGAGTCGGCCTTGATTTGGGCAGGAACGTTTTGTGGGTGCCGGGACTCCGGTCGCTGCCGGTCAGAAAGCTCGGGCCACCTTTCCTCTCTCTCTGCGACGGTGAGATTGCTGAGGCCACCTGTCACCAGCCTGACCTGTCCTTTAGCAAGTTCTCGGTCAGCAGCAGTGAAGGGCCGGTAGCCTTGGTGGCCAGTCTGGAGCTCACGTTCTTGTTTGTGTTTTTTTTAATGGTTATTTACTTTTGAGAGAGAGAGAGAGAGCGCTTGCGAGAGAGGTCACGTGCAAGTTGGGGAGAGGCCGAGAGAGGGGTTTTGCAGAGGGGCGGACAGAGGATCCGAAGCGGGTCTGTGCCCACCGAGAGCAGCGAGCCCGATGCAGGGCCCGAACTCTTGAACACGAGATCATGACCTGAGCCGACTGAGCCACCCCGTGCCCCGGAGGGTGTGCTCTGTGCTCAAATTCTGTCACTCTGCTTTTATCAGAGTTTTGCTCGGTTGGTTGGTTGATTTTTCTAAAAGTAACTTTCCTTCATCAACTGGTTGCTCTAAATCTTGTGCCTCTGAAAAACTCAAGATAAACAGGTGTTCCTTTCCCTCTTCAGCTTTTGTGACAATCACTTGGTCCCTGAGCACCTACAGGAGTCCTTTTAATGCCATTTGCAGTTGCTGCTGATGCCGTTTGATACTTGAACTCATTTTCCGTATTTTGTTTTAACTTTCCATGTAGGAGATCATATTTTTTTTCTTCTTTAGGTCTTAGAACTTTTTATTATTTTCACAGTGGCTAAGGATAAGTGTGATTAGGACTCTTAAAATCGTGTCATTACGGGGGCACCTCAGTCTGGCAAGCATCCAATTCTTGACTTCGGCTCAGGTCACGGTCTCCTAGTTTGTGTGACCGAGCCCCACATCAGGCTCCATGCTGACAGTGCAGAACCTGCTTGGGATGCGCTCTCTGCTTCTTCCCGTTCGTGCGTGTGCTCTATCTCTCTCTAAGTAAATAAACTTTAAAAATAAATAAAAAAGGGGCGCCTGGGTGGCTCAGTCAGTTAAGAGGCCGACTTCAGCTCAGGTCATGATCTCACGGTCCGTGAGTTCGAGCCCCACGTCGGGCTCTGGGCTGACAGCTCAGAGCCTGGAGCCTGTTTCAGATTCTGTATCTCCGTCTCTCTGACCCTCCCCTGTTCATGCTCTGTCTCTCCCTGTCTCAAAAATAAATAAAATGTTAAAAAAAGAAAATTAAAAAAAATAAAATAAAATAAAAAATAAATAAATAAAAAATAAATGGCTAAAAAATAAAAAATAAAAATAAATAAAGAATAAATAGCTGCCATGTTTAAAAAAATCAAATCATATCACTATGAAAAATTTCCAGCATACCAAAAAAATAAAAATAAAGGATTATATAGTAAAAACGCATACACGGACCATCTAACTTCTACAGGTTGTATCTTACTTGATTTTTTTTTTTTTCTGTGATTCAGCTAATCTACTCACCTCTCCGTCCGTCCACCAACCCGTCGTGTATTTTGCTGCGTTTCAGAGTTAACGCCACGTGGGTACACTTGAGCAGGTCATTAACTGAGCTCTAGTTAAACTGTGAACTGCAGTGTTTTAAACTGCCGTTTGTCCCAGAAGCCACGCTTAGAGTGAATATGGGAATGAGTCTTTTAAAAAATATTTAAACGCTTTGTGGAGAATCAGACACTATAGAGGGACATGTGAGAGTTTTAAACACGCCAGCAGGATGGCTCTTTGAGCTGTTCGGGTCGTTTCCCGCGACAAAGAACTCCCACACAATGAGATGCGAAGATCTTAAGCACACACTTTGAGAGTCTGACAGACCTACACCCCTGTGTAATCCAAATTCCCATGAAGATACAGAAAATTAGCATCACTACCGTTTATGCAAAGGTAGCGTTCTATCTCAGACCGAGTCTGTAAGAATTTCCAGGGGGGACGCCCGGGTGGCTCAGCCGCTTAAGCGCCTGGCTCTTGGTTTGGGCTCAGGTCACGATCTCACGGTTTGCGGGACCGAGCCCCACGCTGGGCTCTGCACTGGCAGCATGGATCCCGCTTGGGATTCTGCCTCTGCCCCTCCTCTGCTCCCGCTCTCTCTCTCTCTAAATAAACACTAAAAAGAAAAAACTTCCAGGACCGTTTGCACAATGCTCCCCACAAGGAGGGAAGGTTTGCTTCTTGCCTGGCTTCTCAGCTAACCTTCCAGAAGTCCTACTCAGCTGACACCTCTCTGCAGACAGCTGTGTCCCGTCCCTTCCACACTAGGGACCCTTGGTCTCAGGGGCCTGTGGGGAACTGTGCGAAGGACAGCTGGAGGACTCACCTGTCCGAGAAGATGAAATCGCAATGCCCCACATGAAGCAGCTTTTATGTGGTTAATACCAGGGAAAGTTCTGCTTTCCCATAGGCTGCGGGGTTTTTATAATGATGTCTGGTGTTTTCCATTTCTTTGCTACTAACAGAAGGCTCCGAGGTCACAGTCCTACCGCTCTGATTTCTGTCCAAAGGAAAACGGCTTGCAGTCTTTTTAAGCACGGGCTATGACGGCGAAGAACTTTCTGTCTAGTGCTGCTTAGACAGACAAGCCTTATCCGTGCTGCTGACGCAGGCTGGTGGTTTTCCCTTCACACGTGTGCTGGGGTTGCTCCACTTCCTCTCTAGATCTTTCTCTCAGCATCTTCTCCGCGCAAATGATTTGGGGGCCTCGCTGTTGGCAAAGCTTGTGGATTCCCGGTTCTAATCTCAGAACGGAGAGTCCGGGAGGCGCAAGAGTCCACATCTGGTTCGGTGTCTGCTCACCTCCGTCGCTCCTGACGAGTTGCTGCCATTCACCCTGTCCCTTCTCCACACGTTGTAATGTCTCACTGTCCCCTGCTGGGGTCCTGCCTTTGGTTTACAGCAGTTAGGCCGCGTTGCGCCTCTGTGCACGTTTTTTGGATCCTGTCTTATGATTCCCTGAGGTTCTTGAATCTGTAACTTGTGTCTTTTACCAAGTTTGGATAATGTTTGCCACTATCTTTTCTGTTTTTTCCTGCCCGTCTCTCTCGTCTTCTCCTAGGATTCCACCCGTGTGTATATGTAGGGCCTTCTGACGATGTGTGTTCCCCGTGCTCTTTTGTTCTCCAGGCTTTACAGAGTCTGCTCTGCGGCCTGCGTAACTTCAGTCGAGCTGTTTTCACTTGGTCCTGTCCTCTCGACGGCTCTTAGGTTCATCTGGTAAAACTGTAATTTGAGACGCTTTCTTTTTCAGCTCTCGAACTCGCTTGGTTCTTTCTTGCCCAGCTTTGTTTCTCTGCCGAGTGGTCCCATCTGTACGTGCCTCGTGGGCAGGTCTTCCTTTACCGGCTTGAACGCCCTTCGCCTGGTCTCTGCGGAGCAGGGCAGCCCGGGGAGACGCGCGGTCCGTGGCGCCGTGTGTGTTGGGCGGGCCGTGCAGGGATGGGCTGAGGCCTGGTTGTAAACGTTACGTTCGGGGAAGGCCCTCCCTGAGAAGGGTGGCCTCCAAGCAGAGAGCTGGCCGACGGGCCGGAGAAGGGGGCGCTGGCGGCGGGGACCTGAGGCGGGCCTGGGCCTCCAGCCGGGGAGGAGAGCCCAGGGTGGAGGGGAGGGGAGGGGAGGGGAGGCGAGGCGGTCAGTGGCGTGCCGGTTAGCTGTACCCTCTCCCCGCGGGCCGCTCGTGTGGGGTCTTCCTGATGGCTCACGTCAGCGGACTTAGCGGAAACCTAGTCCTCACTCACTGCGCACTGACCTAAAAGAAAGCCCTTCTGGAGACTTCTCCTGATGGCATCACAGACGTGGTGCCTGAGGATATCACTGCCCCTTCCCATCACCAAGCCACCACCCCAGGCTTCTTTGTGCACAAGGTCCGAGCAGTGCCGGCTGCCGACAGCGCCCCCCGGGGTCCTGGTTCCGTGACCGCTGCCCGCCTGTCCGCTTCCTGTCCCGCCGAACATATGCGCTGCCCAGAGCAGGTGTGTGGGGCGGGCCACGCCTCACGGGGTGAGATAACTGGACACGCGGGCCCCTCCCGTCGGCCAGGCCCTGCCCTCCTTCAGGTGACAAGGGTGTGCCTCTTAGCAGCATCGAGGACAGCAGAAAGTGTTCGCGGAGTGTGTGGAAGATCTAGAAAAGCAGGTCACTCTTCAGGACCGTGTGGGGCGAGGGTGACCCCACTTCCGCGGGCACGGGGCTCAGCCGCAGCGCTGGAACGAGGCCCGCACCGCGCAGAGCCTCCCAGCAGACCTGCCTCCCGGTGTTGTCGGAGAGCAGGGTCCCCCCCGCCTGCCCCCCGCCGCACCGTGAGCCCAAGCGGCGCAAGCCTGCAGGGCAGGTCCAGGGTGACCTGGACACCGGGCAGCGTCTTCGGGATTGCGGCAGGCCGCTCCAAGACAAGCTCCTGGCTAATTTTCATGCCCGGCAAACAAAAGGCAGAGACACGGTAACACATCGTGCCCTTCAGCCTCATGTATGTTAAATATTTGGAATATATTAATCCTAAGAAATCTCTGTTGCTAGATCTAATTTCCGTTGACAGGAAGCATTTTCATATTTATCCAAAACCAGTAAAGCTAGCGAAGGTCATTGCTCTGAATTTTGCTCTTGGGCTAGCTGGTGACACCTGCACGGTCGTGAGCAACAGGGGACACCTGGGGCTAGGAAGTCTGGTTGCCATGGTAACCGAGCATTACTCTGCGCCGGTGGACAGAGGGGGAGGGTCGCGGTGTGGGTGTGGGTCACACAGGTCACTTCCTGCTCCCTGCAGTGCCCAAGGACAGCCTTACGACACAAGATTCGCAATTTTCTAAACGATTCATAATTGGGAGCGTGCATTTTTAAAGTGAGTTTATTTGAAGCCCGAAACCTTTAACCAGCTCTTTCAAACCTATCTACGGGCCAGAAAACTCACTCCTGTTTACAATCTGATTGGACTTAAATCCCGCATCTGAAGCGTGAGGCTCACTTCTTTCAGAGGCCGGGTCTCCCCTCGCGGGCTGTCCAACAGCAAGGTCGGCGGCCCCCCACGTGCCACGTTTGCCCCGCACAGGGTGGTTCCGGAGGATTCTGGGGCAGATCCGGAGCAGAACGGGGTGGGGGGTGGGGGCAGGAGTGTGGCCCATCTCTGGGGTGGGGCTGGAATCAGTACCGCCCGGCCCTAGTCTGTCTCCTTGGGGCGAGAGTGGCTATACAAGCCATCCTTGTGGCTGAAAGGGGTCGCCTAGGCAAGGCCCCTCTCCGTGCCCTTCCCTGCAGGCACACGTGTGATGCCTCCTGGCTGCAGCTGGTTGCCACGGCGGCAGTGCCTGCAGGGGGACAGAAGGTGCCGGTTGGTACCTGTGAGGGGCAGGGTCACCCCAGAGCCGTGCCTGTGGGATGCTCCCACCCTCAACGACACAAGGGCCCCTGGAGTTTCCGTAGCCAGCAGCCCCCTTGGGCCCCATCGGTGACTGCGCAGAGCACACTCTGGCATGCTGCTTCATAACTTCCCGTCCTGAGATGGAACCTAGGAAGACGAAGAAAGTGACTTTCCAGGGCTCCGAGCACTCTGCAGGTGCCGAGGGTGGGGCCGCTCCTCTCGAATGACAGCCCGTCTGGAGGGAGGCGTCTTTCTCCTTTTTCCCTGTTTTTAACCCGAAGCTAATGGGTTTCCTGCTTCTCATGCGGACGGTGGCTGTCACTCTTGAAGGATCCATAGGTGCAACGCTTAATTATTCTTTCTAAGTAACTGTAATAGTTTTGGGGAAGGTAACGAGACCTCGGTTGGTATTGCCTTCCTGGAGTGGCCGTCTGCACACCTCCCGCCTCTGAAGCCTTGGTGTAGGTTGTGTTTTTCTCCCAGGTCACAAGTGGCTTAATTTGTGCCGGGTGGACCTGGACTCTGGGTAACTTCCACGCAGGCGTCGTGCGCGCCTCGCTCGCCAGGCGGGTCTGCCTCCCGTCCCAGGCAAAGGGATCGCCGCGGAGCGGCCAGGCCGCCGCCCCCGTCCCGCGCGGTTCTCCTGAAGGCGCCAGGCACGGGTCCGGCCTCTCGGTGCTGCATTTTCTGGATCTTGAACAGAAGAGCATCTTCACTCTCCTCACGTCCCTAAGTCCACAGGGAAGGTTTGATTTAGGGAGCAGGTGCCCCGAGCTGAGCCAGAGGGGCAAGGGACCCCCACCACTGACAGGTGAGGTCGGGAGATCCAGGCCCCGTGCGCTTCTCTCGTCGGAATACACGGAGGGCCCGAATTCCGCGTGTTGTATGGGGTCTTTCCTCGGAAGTCGCCTGCGGCTGCCCTGGGAGACGCGGGCCACACGTCACACACCGTGCGGTTTTAAATGCTGGTTCAGAAGCACCGGCCAAGAGAGCCTCCCCTCTCCGACCACACAGGCTGTCCGCAGACTGCAGGGCACAGGGCTGTGGCCGCCCGGGGACCCGGAGGACGTGGACGTGTCCCATCGACACCTCCGTGAGAGCGGCCTGCCCCACCCCCACTGCCTGTCTCCTCCTCAGAAGGGCAAACAGAGCTGGGGAGCCGCCCCGCTACCCGACAGCTGCTGGGGTGGTCACCGTCCAAGTGTCCGGTCCCGAGCACCGACCCCTCGTCTCTCACAGCTGGGGGCCTTCCCTCCGGTTTCGCAGGAAGCTTCCCCAACGCGGCCTGTTCAGCACTTGTCAGCGTTACTGGAAACAAGCCAGGAGCCACAGAAGTGAAGGTTCCAGAAACAGGTAGCTGCATGGGCCTCATGCTTCGTGGCTCCCTAGTGGGCGTTTGTGACCACTGCCCCAAAGCTACAGGCAGGGGCAGCACGTGGGCCTCGTCCCCGAGGAGCATCCATTGGGGCGGAGCCTTCCGGGGGACCCCGTGGAGCTGCAGTGCTCACGTGGCACTCGCACACCAGTGAAGGGGCCAGAGCACCCCGTCCCCTCTGCAAGAGGATACGTGTGAGCGCAGGTTGGAAAGGCACAGGCGCCCTCTCGAGTGGGACTCGTCACTGAGGTCGGGCCCCCGGTGGGACCCGCCAGTTGTGTCTGGGTCGCCCCAGCGCCCTGCCGCCCGGCCTGCGGTGGTGCCCCCGCGGCGCCCTGGCCGTCCTCATCGCGACCTCGGGGCTGCGGGAAGCCGTCCGGCTGCACCCCTGGGCATTTGTTTTCCGGGGCCGCCTTCCCGCCACGCCGCCCGAGAACAATGGTGCCTTTGTGCGGATGTGTGCGGCGCAGCTACTCCGCCCGATGAGATCCAGGCGAGGGAAGCAGCAGCAGGTGGGTCTGTGGGCCACCCTTTCCTCCCCGGCGGTGTCGCGAGCGCTGATGGCCCGAGGGCCGGCGGCCGGGGAGGTGGCAGCTCCAGCCAGATCGGGGGGCGGAGGCGGGGCGGGGGGGGGCGGCATAGGCGGCTCTGCTCCCCCTGAGCACCCGGGCAAGGTAGGGAACGTTCCAGTAGCTTCGCAAGGAGGCAGGAGGGCAGGTGACCTTCTGCCAGTACACGTGAGTCCCTAAGGCGGCAGGGCGCCCCTCGCCCACCCCATCGCCTGCTTGGCGGCACTTAGGTGGGTCTCTGGGCCCTGCCATTTGCACATCACTTTGATTGGTGTCATTCAAGCTGCATATTAAAATTCCGCTCGTCACATCTGTGCAAAGTGAGGTGGCAATTAGAGAAGGCGGGCCTGGCACTCTGGGGAACGCCGTGCACCCACGTGAGCGTCGCGGGCTACGAGGCCTTTCCGGTGAGTGCTGGCAGACGTCCCCGTGCCTGCGGTGCTCGGGGTGGACACTCCACCTTGCGGCCTCCGGGGCTTGCCTGGCTCTGCCCGGAACGCCCTGGACCCACCTGCCCGCTCGTGCTGCTGCGCGGCCGCACGGGCCTCCCGCCTCCTACACTTTCTCGCCACACGGGGGGAGGGATCGGCCCAGTGGCAGGACGACAGGTACTTTGTCAGAAAGCAGAGGGGCCCGTCGATGAGCGCACGGCACGCTTGGGTCATGAAGTGACACCCCAAGAGAACGAGGTCCAAGTTCAATGACTGTTCTCTCACAATAAAACTAGAGCAGTTGTCATAAAAGGAACGACGTCTGGTTTTTTTCTGGTCGAGACAAGAACGGGGGTTTGAAGTAAACTGTAAAGCAAAGGGCCTCCATCACCGTGAAGGGGAAGAGCACCTTGAGTCGAGGTACACGGTCAGTCTGCGTCTGGAATTTCCTCAGACAGACCAAGTGCAAACACTTCCTGCATTTTTCCCCCTTCTCCTGGGAGAAGTCAGGGTTCTCAGCTCTGGGCGCGTGCAGGCGGGTGCTGGGGAGCCAGGCTGAGCCCCCGTGGCTATCCCACACGCTAAGTCCCCCGCACACGGGTGGTACCAATGCCCCTTCCCGGCCTCGCCAGAGCACCTTGTAGGACCATCTTGCCCGTGACTAGTGGGGGCCTGGCCGCAGCCTGCCTTGTTTCCCCCCTCCTGTGGGCACCCCTCCCCGGCATCCTAGGCCTCTTTCTGCATCTGGACTTTTCTCTGGGTGGTGCAGGGTGTGCTCTGGTGGCCCCAGTGTCCCTAGCACAGGTGCACGTGGCTCAGCCGGGACAGCCCACGGATGCCATGCTGGCCGGTATAGGGCGGGACTCGCCGCCCCTCTGAGTAGGGGCCGGTTTGCCCGCCAGCCTCGGTGCTGGGCACTGCCTCACAGCAAGCAGACCCCGTCCTGAGACCCAACTGACCTGGAACCGGGGCTTCAGAAATGCACAGAACATACGAGAGCAAATGGGTCCCGCCCATTTTATTATGAAAAATGTCAAACCACAGACGAGTGTCCGACGGGCACAGTGAGAACCCACACACCTGCCACCGAGACTGAGCAGGCTGTTCGTGGGCGTCATCATGTCCCCCGTCTCCACCTCCAGTGCATCTCAGAGTAAGTTGTAGGCATCGAGCCATCCGTGTGGCCCTAAAATCTCGGGTTCAGGACTCATTTAGGGTTGTCTCTTTGCAGTGGTTTTGTTTTAGAAAGAAATTTACAATGAAATACATAGACCTTCAGGTGCCTCTGACTCACACCCTGAGGGGGTGTCACCCCCCAGGTGTTTGCCCCTGTATCAGTTCCCATTGTTTTCCTCTGTATCAGTTTTGCTCCTTCCAGAACCTTCTGTGAATGGAACCATAGTACATGGACCCTTGTCCAGAGTATTTTTCGTGTGCGTAAAGCTTCACAGATTCATCAAAATGAGACGAAAAAGAATGTGTGTAGGGGCGCCTGGGGGATCAGTGGGTTAAGCGTCTGCTGACTCTTGGGCTCAGGTCATGATCTCGGGGTTCATGGGTTCAAGCCTAACACGTGTTGGGCTCCGTGCTGACAGCACAGAGCCCGCTTGGGATTCTTTCCCTCTCTCTGCTCCTCCCCTGCTTGTGCACACATGCGTTCCCTCTCTCTCTCCAGGTAAATTAAACTTTTTTTTAAAAAGCATGTGCAACATGCAGAATGCCACGTAGCCTCCTGTGAAAGGCCGAGTGACAGCAGCCGGGAAGCTGTCAAGGTCTCACGTTTCCACGACAGGCCAACTCAGTGTCCACGGGTGCACGGAACACCCGCCCCCACTGTGCCCACGCTGCTCACCACACTGGTCAGCTGGGTCCCAGCTATTGCCGTCACAGCCTGCGGTGGAGTTCCTGGCTGCCCCAGGCCAAGCCCTTACAGCGCTGACAGGAGGCCGTTTCATTTAAAGCCGGGGGAGGCCTGGGGGAGACGCGGGTACAGGCGATGCTTCCTGGTTGAAGCATCGTTGAAGTTAAGCGGAGTTTGGAAAATGTTTGGCTGTCGTTAACGTGGCCTTTTGTGTCCTTACTGTCATTCCAGGATGGGAGTCCCAGCTTCTGGAAACAGGATTCCTGGGAATCTTCCTGTGCCCTCTTTGGACTCTGTCTCGACTGCCCACAGGGACCCCCCCGTCCCAGATCGTTCTGTGGGGCTTTCGGTGGCTGATTTTCAGAATCATGCTTGGAGCGGTAAGCGGAACCTTCAGTGGCTAGGCTTCAGAAAGCGTGCCGCAAAGGAGCCACGCCTCGCTGCCTGCTGGCGGGGCTGTGCCCGCGGGGCCCCTTCTGCTGCTTTCCGTGTTCGGGGGCCTGTTTCTGAGTCCTAGGAGTGCCCCCGGCCCCCAGTCATGTGCACAAGCACTTCCTGTGGGGCCTATCTCGACTCTGAGCCCGCTCCACAGGGAGACTCACGGGCAGAGTCCCTCCTGGGGATTTCTGGAAGGTCTGAAACGTTTTACGTGGTTTAAACCAGGAAGGCGGGGAGCGGGTCAAGGACACACAGTCCCCTGTGACTGTCACCCCAGAGAAGCCGTGCAGAGTCCTTCCCGTCGGCACCTGGCTTGCTGGCCCCGGGGAGCGTCTCCCAAAAGCCAGGCGTGTTGGCGGCCGCCTCGCTCCGGCGTGGCCGGTCGTTGCCGTGGCCCGCGTGCTGCCTGCCTGGTGTCCTCCTGGCTCGTGCCCTCCTGGGCCCTGGCGACCAGGGTTCCCCGACCGCAGACTCCCACGGGGCCCGTGCAGGTGCGCGTCTGCTTCCACTCCCCCTCCCGTCCCCCTCCCGTCCCCCTCAGGTGTCTCGGGAACATCATCCGAACCTTCCATTCAGGAGGGACTTGGTTCCTTTCGGCCTGACTAGTGTCCGCTCTCTTGGGCTTCTCACTCTCCGCTGATAAGATCTTGCTGCTTATGCCGGAGCACTGACTTCCTTTAGGTCGGGAGCCCCGGCCCTCAGGTGTGCTGAGCCACCTGTCTGCTTCGAGGTTTCGCAGGTGCGGGCGCGCACGAGCTCACAGAGAGCACGCTTCTGCCACACACAATGGTGGCTCTGCCCGCGTCCCCTTCAGTCCACACAGCCCGCCGTCTCCTGTCCCCCGCGCCCTGGCACCGGCCGTCTGGTGTGCCCTGCGTCCCTGGCAAGAGGCCCTTGTCACTCTCAGCCTGGGACAGCATCCGTGTGTCCGTCCCTGACTTGGGCAGGCCCTGCCAGATCTCTGTGGGGCTGCTTTCCATCCCTGTGCGATCGGCGAGTGTTTTGTGGCCGGGTCCCATAGAGTTCCGTGGTTGCCGCGTCGTCGTCAGATGTCCTTCCCCCACTCCCGGCACCGGTCTGCCCCTCCGTGCCTGGCGTTAATTCGATGCCCTTCGTCCCCATTACCCATCTGGCCTGCGGGAGCCCATCTTCGTGCCCTGTCGCCTCAAATCCTGAGTGGTGCCAGCCCTTAACTGGGAGTCGGAGGTCCCCGAGCAGGACAGGCTGCCCCAGGTCCTTTCTTCCTGCCGGAAGCCCGCGCGCTCCCACGCTTCAGACGCCCTCCTGGGCACTCGAGCCCCTCATCCCCGTGTGACGACCGTCCGCGGTCTGGTTACTGCTGCATCTGGGGCTGTGTGGCGGGTGGGGGGCGGGGCACCAGAAGCAGCCGGAGTGTGGGAGGTGGACGTGGTTGGTGAGCAGCACCCAGGCTGCCCGCGAGGGGAGCCTCGGGGGCCCGCGTGTGGCCCCAACGTGGCTGGCAGGGCTCGCGACCCCGGGCGGTGCGCGTCGCTGCAGGTCCTGGGAGCTGGCGTGCGGGGTGAGCGCGTGGCCAGACCCCGCCACAAAGACTCCTCGTCCGGCGGTCAGACGGCGGGCCTGACGTTCGCGGCTCCTTTTCCTGACACACGGAAGTTATTTGCTGTGATTAGCGGGCGTGGTTCCGTGTCCGTCTGGGACTTCAGTTTGGAGTTTTTCTTCAACTACTTTTGAAAATCCAAGGTGTTTGCTGTTCAAGTCCCTCACCAGGGACCGGCCTGGGACCGCAGGCTCTGGAGGCAGGAGAGTGGCGGGGGAGGGGCGCCGGGTGGCGGAGCGGCGCCCACGGAGCCTGACAGCGCTCAGGCGCCTCTCGTGGCATTTTGATTGACTGTTCGCACCAGCTGGGTGAAAACTCATCAGGTGCACTAAAAGGGGTAATTACTCGATTGCGTCTGTGTTGGGTGCCGCTCCTCCTCCTCCTCGCTGGAGAGCGGCAGCGGGGAGCAGGCCCGGGAAAGGACAGCGCCTGTCGCTTACGCGGGGAGAGGGCTGCACGCGCCTGCCGAGGACTGAGCTGCCTGCAGGTGCAGCCCCGGCCTGACCTGCGCCTGCTCACGACCGGCGTCGCGGACGCAGAAGCCACCCGGCCGCCGTCTGCTGCGGTCCCGGCGCGCCGGGCAGTGACCCCCCCTGCACACACGGCCCCCGGGCCTCCCGGGCCCCCGAGGCGGGTCAGCGTGGCCTCCCCACCGTGGAGCAGGCTCTGCCTGTGAACAGCTGGAAACTGGGCCTGGCACGTGACGCATGCTGGACAGCAGACAGCGGGGGTGGGGGGCCAGCGGGACACGTGGCGGGTGCCTGGCCGTCTACGAGGGGGCAGGGGCGGGCGGAGGGAGGCCCAGAGTTCCCTCGGCCCGTATCCTGCTAGAATTCGAGGGGCGAGGTACAGAGAGGAGGACCTGGGCACAGAAGGAGCCCCGAGAAGGACACAGCACCCCTGCAGACCTGCAAAGGCGCGTGGCTCCCATCTAATCCCAACAGACGGACACTTAACTGACACGGCCGCCCCGGTGCCCGGTCCGAATAGTTGTGTAAATTGAGATCATCCAACCAAATAAGAAGCACCTTCCACTGAGAAAACTCCAGGCCTAGAAGAGATTTTACTGATCAGTCTGTAAAACATTTAGGGAAGAAAGTGAATCCTGTCCACACGCATCCACGACACAGAGGAACCCCTTCTGGGCTTATTTTTGTGAGGTCAGTGAGGACAAGGACGTTTCAAGAAAAGGAAATTACACAGCAGTCTGTTCAAGAGCACCGGGAAACACTCTTGAATTATTAGCGAACGAACCCAGCAGCGCCTGAGCCGCATGATACACGGAGACCAAGCCTCATGGTAGACGGGCTTTCCGCGGGATATCGAGTGGACGTAAGTGAACCGATACAGTTCACCAAATTCTTGACTGACGGAGAAGCGTCAGAATTAAACACTCGTTCACGGCCGACGAATCTCTGGCGCCCTGAGAATAGGCGTCCTCCGCCCGACATGCGAGGCACCCACCCGATGCCGCGCTCACCTGAGGAGACCGCGCGTGTCTGCCGAGGCGGAGCGTGAGGCGGAGCGCGTGCCGGGCGCCCGCTTATCCCGTCTACCTGGTGTCGTACTGAAGACTGTAGCTCGCGCGGAAAAGCAAGGAAAAGCAAGGAAAAGCAACAAAGGCCCCGAACGCGGGAAGGGAGGAAGTGAAGGCACCCGTCTTCGCGGCGGAGCGGTCACAAGGTCCTCAGGACCAGCGCGTGCAGTTAGCCAGGTGTGGGATTCACGCACAGGGCACACGGATCAGGCTAGCAGAAGCCGACAGGGAGCGAATCTGCGGGGTCGTCACTGTCGTGCCGTCCGAGCTCCTGTCTCCCCGCCCGCGGCGCCCCGGGGGTCCCACGGAACCGCTACCCAGCCACCCACGAAGGAGCCGGGCCCAGTGGGGGTGTCGCCTGGAGCCCTGCGGGCGAGATGCCACAGCAGGAGCCTGTGACCCCCACGAGGTCTGGTGACAAAGGAACGTCTACCTTCCCCAAATCAACCTTTTCACATGCCCTGGGGATCATCCCCGGAGCGGCGGGCACAGCGTGTGAAAACCTGAGGTACGCGCTCTCCCCAGAGCCCCCCCGGTGCCTACGACTCGCCCACGGGGGGGCCTTCCTCACGGTCTGCCGCTACCCAGACGCGGACGCCCAGGGTGACACCTGCCTGGACACCGTCAAGGACGTGTGGTCTGTGTGTGTGACATCAGGGCCACCCTGCTGTCCATCCAGACCCTGCTAGGAGAATCCAGCACCCATAGCCCTTTGAGCACACACGCTGTGTGTGAAAAGCCTGGAGAAACCTCACGGCCTTTAAGAAGTACCTGCAAGAGGGGCGCCCGGGTGGCTCAGTCGGTCGAGCGTCCGACTCCGGCTCAGGTCCTGATCTCACGGTCTGTGAGTTCGAGCCCCGCGTTGGGCTCCGTGCTGGCAGATCAGGGCCTGGAGCCTGCTTCGGGTTCTGTGTGTCCCTCTCTCTGCGTCCCTCCCCCACTCTGTCTCTGTCTCCCAAAAGCAAACAAACATTAAAAAGAAATTTTTTAAAAGACGTGTCTGCAAGAAACCTGCTCGAAGCTGGTCTCTCGCCAAGAACCCGGACCGTGTAGCCTCTCTCCTTGTGTTCTCTTTTTATCTTCTCCTTAGATCATCTGCCCTTCCCTTCGTTTTTGTCTAGGACTCTGTATCTTAAGCTGTGGTGTCATTTTTGTTTCGTTTCTGTTTTTTAAATGAAGTCTCTGGTTGAGCCTTTATGAATACATTAAATAAATACAGTGGTTTGTTTTTTACCCGCCTCCCCCCCCCCCGAAAAAAAGAAAAGAAAAAGAGAATGTAAAATATGTCATTAATAACCTCCAAAACCGTAAAATACTCGAAATTTTAACAGAAGTCTAACACTGTTCTCTGAAAGCTACCATCGTTGCTGAGAGAAATGAGAAAGGCTTAAAGAGACAGACACACTTGTGTGAGTCAGGAGCCTCAACACTGCTCAAGTGTCCAGCTCTCCCCAGATCGATTGATGGATGCCACGCAACCCAAACGTAATTCTAGAAGGACTTTCTTTCTAGAAGTTGATGAACTGATTGTTAGATTTGTTTGGAAACGCCAAGGACCTAGAATAGCCAGAAAATCTCGCACAAGAGGCACACCCCTTGTTCCAGGGGTCGCAGTTGGTGAGACGGGCAGTGGGGGCACAAGGACACACAGCCGAACCCTTAGGAGGGTCAGCGAATCCGGAAATAGCCCCACACCAAAATCACCGTGACGCACGCTTTGGACAACTGACCGAGTCAGTGCCACCAAGAAAGACAAGATGCTTCTCTGAGGTGCAGCGCTCAGGTGTCTGGTTACCCACAGAGGCCATGAGCCCCAGCCCGCCACCGCGCGCGGGAATTCGTTCGAGGTGGGTTCCAAACGTGAAAGTGGAAATCACAACACTTCTTGAAGGTAACGGGAGGTTTTTGAATCAGAATCTTCTCTTCCCGACAGACACGAGTGATAGACGGCACCCACAATTCCTCTGCCCCGCACGGGGAGCCCGTGTCCGGGCCCGTAAAGGACGCAAGAAACCCAGCGGTCACGACGATCGGTGTGAAAGGGGGAAGCTTTAGCAGATACCCCTGCAAACACTTGAAAACTGCCCAGCTTTCCCAGCCGTTAGGGAAATGCCTGCCAGTCCACGCGCAGTGGGATGGCGTGTGCGCCCACAGGACCTGCTGAACCCACAGAGGGCAGGACCACGCTGCAGCCAGTGTCCTGGCTTGGGCCGCGCCAATCACCGCAGACCGAGTGGCTTGAGCGGTGCTTCCTTCCTCCAGGCATGAGGCCGGCGGTGTCCCAGCGCCTCCCATCCCCGGTGAGGACTCTTCCCGTGTCCTCATAGGGGTGCGGGGGGACAGCAGCCCCGGTGTCTCTGATGGGTGCACTCGTCCCGTCTGCTCAGGACCCTGCCCCCACGGCCCCACGGACACTTAATTACTTCCTCAGTCTAAACGCGGCTGCGGGGAGGGCCCGGGGAGGACACGGCACCGGCCCTTCACGGCAGGGGAGTGAACCAGAGAGGGACCGGCCTGTGGTGCTCTCCTGCGGTCGTGAGAAATGGTGCGCAGTTCACGGAAGCCGCGACGCAGTTACCTACGAAGTTAACCTACTCCACCCCGTCATCCTTCTGTCCTCAGGATGCCTGGGAATGCACTCCCCAAAACCCTCCCCCGGCACCAGGAGCTGGAGACCAACCACGGTCCATCAGCAAGAAGACGGCACATCTGGCTCCTCGTGCGGGGGCTTCCGGAACCGGTGGGGCCAGCGTGTGGCCAGGATCCGGGGTGGGGACTGACTGGGGGGGGCATACTGGAACGTGGGGGGCCGGGGAAGGGTCCCCCGTGCTGGCGGGGGAGGCACCCAGGCGTGCCCGTGCACAAAGCTCCTTGGCCACACGCTTCGGGCCTGGATGTAAATCATTTTTTTAAACCCGACGAGGCAAGCCGCCGGGGGCCTCCAGGGAGGTGGCCGATCGGCCCCTGCGTGGCGCAGACAGCTACCTCTGTGGGCAGGGCTGGAGACCGGCACGCTGGCAGGTTTTCCTGGGGCTTCTCCGTCGCGCAGCAGAGAAGACCACGTGGCCGCGAGCCCTGGAAAGATGGTCAGCCTGGCCGGATATGCCGCCTGAGCTAGAGCCACGCGACGCAGCCCCCTGGCCAGGCTCCCCGCGCCAGCTGCGGGGACGCGGGCAGCCACGTGGCACGACCACCCCGTCGGACTCCCTCCCTTGGGGCAGAGGCGCGGGTGTACCCTCCCGCTGGAGTGGCACAGGCCCACCCGGTGCTTCTCTGGAAGAGTCAGGAGCCCTTCTCCCAGGTTTCAACTCAGTCTTCGGCTTTAAAGGCACAGATTCCAAACACATTAGTGGGGAGAGGCTTTCCATCTGCAGAAAATGGCAAACGGCGTGGGTGTCTGAGTCAGTGTTTAATAGGTTGCCTTTCATCGTGCTTTAAAAAAGTTTTCACTTTGTTCTCAAATCTCAACTTCTGTAAAGACAGACACAGGTAGGTTGTGTCTGTGGCTGAGTCGGCGCTGGCCGGGTTCGTCCTGGAGACGCTGCCTGTCACCGAAGCCTGAGCCCTTTGCTCCTGGAGCTTCCGCTCCCCGAGTCGGACCACACGATGGCTTCTCCACAGGCCTTGGGGCCACAGCTGTCCCTGATCGGTCCTGGGCCGGCCGGACGGCCCGCGCCGGGCCGAAGGCCGAGGTCTCAGGTGCCCCGAGTTCTGGGAGCCGAGGCAGAATCCCTGCTGCCGGGGACTCTTCGTGCTGGACGGCACCGGGGGAGGCGCGCGCTTGGCCTCGGCCTGGACGACCGGACAACCGAAAGCATCTCCTTCGCGTACCTCCCTCCCCCCGGCCTCCCTGGCGCGTGCGGGAGGCCTGGGTGCGCAGGCGGGCGGAGGCTCTTTGCGGCCCCTCCTCCGTGAGAACCTGGCGTGACGTGAGCGGTGTGGTCGCTGGCCCACGAGGAGGAGCGTGTGCACGCCGGGCCGCGGGGGTCAGGAGTCAGTCTGATGACCGTTGGATTTCACGGCCAGGATGAGGCTGCTTCTCTTGGCTCTCGCTTTGTCAGCGCGCCTTTAATTTTTCACATATCCTTTCCGTAGTTCCTCCGACACCATGTGCTAAATTATTTCATTACTGGTTCACCTGGTGGGAGTTTCATAAAAAACTTCCCAACTTCTTACCGACCAAATGCAGCCGAAACAAGCCACTTTCATCGGGAGCCGTGTCTCTGCGGTGGCCGGCGCGGGTCGTTGGCAGGTTCGCCGAGCGCAGGGTGCGGCAGGAGGGGAGGCCGGGCGCCGGAGCCCCCAGGCACCTCTCAGAGGCTGGCAAGGCACGAACTTTGCTGTTCCGTACGTGCAGGTGACCCCCCCCCCCCAGGGACCTGAAGGAGAGAGATGCCAGCGTGTTTCCCACAGGCCGTCCTCAGCAGGTGCCTGACGACCGAGCGCCGGTGCCTCTCACGCTGTGTGCTCCCGCTCGCGGCTGTCTCTCACAGCAGCTGCGGCACCCGAGGTGGGACCCTTCCGGTGCTCGTCGTGGGCAGACTGCCCTGCTATCCTGTTAACACAAGAGAAAAAGCCGTATGTTAGCCACCAGAGCGAGGCCTGTGGTCCTGCATTTTTCGGGTCACTTTGGCAGACCCGGGGGCCACGGCCAGGCTGCGATCATCGGTACTGTGAGAAGACGCTTTGCTCAGACGCAGTACGAGTCACCTGGGATGAACTCGACAGCGTAGACAGAACAGAACGGATGTGTTCCTTCCCAAATGCAGCTTCCCAAAGCTGAGAGGGAACAGGAGACCTAAATGGCTCTGTGTCTATTAAATACACGCAATGCGTCACCAGAACCCGTTCCAGGGAGAAAAGCGCGGACCCAGATGGCTTCCCTGGTGGAATCTACCAGACGCTTTAGGAAGAAACGATGGCAGGGTCTCTTGGGGGGGGGGGGGGGGGGACACTTCCCAGGTTGTTTTACATGACTGAAACAATGAAACAAAGCCTGATGAGGATATCACAGAAAGGAACAGAAGAGACCAGTACCCCCAGGAGCAAAGATCCAGAAACCCTTAGCAAAGCACCCGTCAGTTTGATTCTGGCAATGACAACACCTGGTTTCTCTCAGGAACGTGGGGTGGTTTAACATTGGAAAATCAACGGACACGGTTCCCTACAGTAACAGCGTAAAGCAGCAGCTGTGAGAAAAGCACGCGACACAGACTGACACTGGCTCGTGGCAGCGGGGGGACGTCCTCGGGGGACAGTGTCTGAGACCGGGCCACCGGTCCTTGCTCGAGAGGGACGGGAGCATTCACACCCAGCTAGTGTCTCTTCTCACCGCCGCTCTCAGCGTCACGTTGGAAGTCTTGGTGCAGGAAGACGGGAAAAAGAAAAGGCATAAAGACTGGAAGAAAAGAAAGGAAGGTACTGTTCACACCCCTTGATTCAACAGGCTGAAAACCCAGCGGAATCTAAAAACCAACGAGCAAAATGAACACATGAACTCAGGACACGGGAAGCAAGGTTCGTGCGAAGCCCAAGTCGTATTCCGCGTACTAGGAAGAGACCGTTAGAAAAGCAAGTTGTGAAAATACCGTCTACAGCTGCATCAAGCAGACCTCCAGTACGCGGTCACAGACCCGATGGAAGATGCCTAAGGCGCGTGTGTGGCAGGTGCAGGGCGTCCGTGGCGGGTGACGCGCACTTAGACCCGCGCCCACAGGTCGGAAGACCGCTTCACCCGAATGTGTGTGCAGATTCAGGGCATTTCCTGTCAAAGTCCCACTGGGCTTTCTGGAGAGGTTAACATGCTGATTGTAAGTTTAATATGTAAATAAAGAGAATCTTGAAAAAGAAAAACAAAGCTGGGACACCTGCTTCCTGATTTTACAGCTTAATTTAAAACTGAAGCGTGGTATATTGATCTAAGCTAGAAAAGTGGACCCAGGGAAGAGGGTCCAGAAATGGACCACCTCTCTCCTATTCGGCTGATACTCAGCCAGGGTACGGAGTCAAGTCAATGGAAAAAGGAAAGCCCCTCATTACAAAAGGTGCTGAAGTCACGGGAAATCTGCAGAGGAACGAAAATGAGCTTGGACGGGATTTCGTTTGCACCAGACCGTACTTTGAGGTGGACCACGGACCTAAATTTAAGAGCGACGCTGGCAAGTTCCTAGAAGGGCACACGGAGGAGTACCTCTCGGAACGTGCCCGCACGGGTGCAGCTGACTGATTTCCAACCTGGTCACTCCCTGGGGCAACCACAGAATTTGTTTTGCAAACATAAAAGCCAGGAAAACAAAGCTTTCCGAAGATAACACAGTTATCTTAGGGAAGGCAAAGACTGCTCCGATGGCACAAAAAAACAGTAACCATTAAAAATTTTTTTTTGCTACACGTATCTGACTGATATGAAAAATCTCCATCAGCAAAACCACACGAAGAAAACGAATAGGTAAGCTACAGACTAGGAAAAACACCTGCAGCGTGTACAGGCCCAAGCAACAATTAACCCACAGAACACGCAAACCACGGGAGAAACGCAGGCACGCGGCTCCAACACACTGGGAGGAAGCAGATCTTCCGCCCGGCCGGGAGCCCGGGAAGCGGGGCCCGGAGCGCCCCCCGCACTGCCCGCCGCTTCGGGTCAGGGATGCAGCCTCGTGGCACAGCCGTTAGCAGGTCCCACCGGCGAGACGCGCACCTGCCCCCGCGAGCCAGCCTTCCTCTCCTGCGCCGTGCCGGGACAGGGGACAACCGCGTCCACACGGAGGCCCGCACACGCCCGCACGCCGCAGGTCGGCCCTGTTCAGAACGGCCAGGCCCGGGAACAACCCAGGGTCCGTCAACAGGGGTCAGCGGCGGTGCGCTCCTGTGCGGGGCCACGCTCCGCCGTAAAAGGGAGCCCGCTCCAAAGGCGGCAACACGGATGAACCCCACAACGCGCGGGGCACAGCCTGGTGAGTCCGCGGGGGTGAGATCCCGGGGAGGCCGAGCCGGCGCTGGCCGCCGTTCCGTCCAGGCGGGCGGGGCCCAGACCAGCTTGGAAACGGGTCACGGAGAACGTTCTCCGGGATGGACACCCGCTTCCTATTCGAGCTGGGGGTACCTCAATCGTCAGAACACGCTGAACTCGAGACTTCGGATGTGCTTCGTTCCATGTCGGTCGTAGCTTCCGCCCTCTGACTTGAGGGCATCGTGGAGCTTTACACACGGCCCCTGCGGCGAGACGCGGCCCCGATTCACTCCGCACACCCGGGGACGACGAGCGAGTCCGGCGTAACCGCGCAGCCACCCCCGGCCCTAGGGGACCCCCGCCGCAGAGAGCGAGGGCGGCCACCAGACTCGTCCACGGAAGCCACGTGTGGGGCGCGGGGTCGGGAGCAAGCAGGGGCCGCTCTCCACGTCCAGACCCGCGCGCGGCTGTGACACTCGCTGGCAGGGGGACAGCAGCTTCCCGTGGGCGCGCGGAGCGCACGTGTCTGGATCTCCTCCGGAGCCGAGCGGCCCGCCGCCTCCGTGTCCCAACCGCACCTCGGCCTCTTCCTCCTCCGGGGGCTCCGTCACTTCTGTGGGAGGGAACGTTCTCGTTCTCGGCTGACAGGAGGCCACAACTGGGTAGCTCCCCCGTTTGCATTTGGATTGCTTCTCTCCCGCCCTCCCCCTCCCCAACCAGGCCCAGTGGCTGCCCTGAGGGAGCAAACCGGAATCATCCAGACCTCCGAGTGGTGGGGGGGGGGGGGGGGGAGGTCGGAGCAGGGAGCTTCTGAGCTGGGGGAGGAGAGAGACTTTGAAGTCTGGCCCTCCTCGGAGTCAGAGGCCTCCAGTAAGACTGCGTCAAATGTAATTAAATGGGGTGCAGCGCGCCGCCCCATGACGGCCAAGCCCAAGCCGATGTCGCCAGTTCCTCGACACCGTGTCCTGGGATCCCCGCTCGGAAAGGAGAGCAGTCACTCCCACCTGCTCCAGCGAAATAACACGGGCAGAGGAAGGGGTTTTCCCGTGGGGCTGCACTGCCCTTCCCAAGAGCGCCTAGGGGGCCAGACCTCAGACTCCGGCGCAAGAGGCGGCGTGGGGGTTTCTGGAAAGTGCTTTCTGCGGTATTCTGACCTCTGGTCCCAGCTTCGGCCCCAGCTCGTGGCCCTGTGCCTGGCCCCTCGGCCCCTCTCTGCCTCCATCTCCAGACGCTCGCCTCCGAACAACCCAGGGCCTGACGGGCATCGAGTCCTACAGCTCACGGGGCCCACGGTGTTCCCTTGCGTTCTGTGCAGCCCATCACACAGCCTGCCGCAGGAGGACCCCGCACGGAGGCCCGGCCGTTCTCCAAGACCTCTCGGGCCCAGGGGGCAGGGCGGAGGGAAAGCAGCGTTAGTCCCCCACCCCCGGGTTTCAGGCCAGCGCCAGCTCACTGGATTCAGCAGGGGGTCTCTGTGTAACTGTCCCTTGGGCTTGGAGGGTGCTGGCGGGGCCCTGCGGGCGTGGAGACGGGGCAGTCCCGAGAGGCCCCGCCGTGTGCCCGAGCCCCCAGCACCACGTAGGGGGCACGTGACTGTGAACCCCAAACGCACCTGAGACACGGAGGTCCCCCCACCTCGCCTGCTGAGGGGCACACGGGGTCCTCGGGCCCAGCTCCGCCCCCAGAGGAGAGGGGTGGCGGGAAGCCCGAGTGGCATCCCAGACCACCAGGCTGCTCTCGGGAGGAGCAGTGCCTCCTCCCGAACCCGCAACCTCGTTAGTATGGGTGGCCCCAGGGTCACCGAGGCCTCTCCCGAGGGGAGGAGCCGGCGTGGCCCCTGCGTGTGCAGGTGGAGGCGGTGGCCCGTCGGTGAGAGAGTGGGGTGCCGTGTGCGCGCAGAATGAGGCTGCCGCGGACCGCTCCCCGGGTGTGGGCGCCCCCTGGAGGAGGCGGCCCACTGCCTGGGTGCAGCTCAGGCCCGGGAGCCCCTTCTGGCCCTCGGGTAGGAGTGAAGGCCGCAGCATGGAGAAGCCCATGTCCTTCCTGTGGGAAGGCCTTGCACCTGGCCTCTCCAGACGGGGGGCTCAGAAGCACGTCCTCAGGCCCGTGACCGTCCGGAGAGGCCCATCTGCATCCCGGGTGCCTCCCTTCGTGCCCCTGCCTCCTCCTGACTCCGGAGAGCGAGCCCGGAACGTTCTTGTGTCTTGCATTCTCCCTTCCCTGGAGAGCAGGGGTGGACGGCTGTGGGTCACTCGGCTCTCTTTGGATCTGGCCTGGCACTGGCTTGTCTGAGCCTTTTTTTTTTTCCCCAGAATTAATTTGGGGCTGAAAAAGGCTGACAGAAGTCTTTGTTCCTTTGACGCTCACTCAGGAAGGAAAAAATCCGTGGAAAATCTGACATCTGCACTATAGGGAGAAGTCAGCGGATGAGGAGGAATATAATTATTCTCTGCTCCCGGAAGAATGTTGCAGATTTTTAAGTGTCTCATATCAACTTAGAATTTGAATGACATTTTAATTATTTTGTTTTTTTCTTCTTTGCCTGGTTTGAATCTCCAAAGAGACCCGCTCTTGGATTCCAAGGGGTGCGGGGAGCAGAGCTGCGCTCACGGGGCTGTCGCGTGACGGCGGCTGCTCTCCTGCCCCGCGAGCAGGCACGCGATCACCGGGAGCTCGTGGCCGTCCGCGTCACCGGGACAGGCTCGCTCGGGTCTGGCTAGCAGGCACGCGGGACTTCTCAGAACTCGGTTTTCCTGTGGACACAAATGTGCCACAGAGCTCTGCCCAGGGGGTGTGTCTCTGGCACTTGTGTGACCTAAGCAAACCTAGTTTCCAGAAAGATGGGGACTCCGGTCTTCAAACAGCACACCCGGGCGCCCAGAGCTCGTCTCCACATGGGTGGAAGGTGCCGCCGAGAGGCCGGGTTGCCAGGGTGGCCGAAGGCCGGGTGTGTGCGCGACCCCCCCCCCCCCAGCCCAGCACCCCATCAGAGACGGCAGTGGGTCGGGGCTCAGGACAGCAGAGCGCTAGCAGCCCTTGGGGATAGATGTGCAAGCCGACCATCTGTAAACCAAGCCCGCGTGCACGGCAGGACCAATGCTAACTCGGTGTGTCAGGAAGCCTGAAGGGCCACGCCGTGTCACTGGGACTCCCGTGTCGCCTCTCATCCCTGCCCCTTTGGGTGTCACCACGTCCTTGCCGCCCACCAGCCCGAACTCTCGGCTGCTCCCCATGCCGCACCCATCCTGCGGGCTCCATGTTCCAGACACATCCCAACCTGGATGGTCCTTCTGCCTGGACAGCCGCGGAGGCCCCTCGTCACCGATCTCGTGTCCCTCTCTGGCCTACTCCGTCCCCACCCGAACCTGACGCCAGGGCCAAGGGGACCCTGGGGGTTCCCGAACACAGCCTTTCCCGGTCTGCGCAGCTCCAGACCTGCCAGCCCGGGCTCCCTCACACCGCTGCCTGGCATTTGTGCCCCTCGCTCCGGCGGCTTGTCCCGGCCTCTCCAGGGCCGCCCACCTTCCTGCTCCAGGGCCCGGGTTCTCTTCTCGGCACCCTCCACGTGCCTGCCCCGCCGCAGCCAGACAAGGCCTCTTCTGCGCCAGGCTCGACCTGTTGAGTTCTATGTGCTGACCACGCGGGTGGGGAGGCGGGCGGGCAGGTGGAAGGGAGGTAGGCGGGAGGGTGAAGCTGGTAGGACTCGGCCCAGAACTGTTGCAGCTGTAAAAACCACGGTCACGAGGGAGAGCGGAGCCGCAGCCCACGCCCGCTTTCTGTCGGTGCGGCTTCTCACCTCCTAACCGAGCTGTTATGTAAGGGACGTCGCAGCAGAATCTCTGGGACCCAAGCGGGGTCTCCAGTGCCGGCAGCGGACGGCCCCCTCCTAGGAAGGGTCCGCAGGGAGCTGCGAGTTCCCAAGAGAAAGCCGGGCTGGAGGCATCTGACCGACAGACGAGCTGCTGTGGTCCCCGAGGCTGCAGACGGGCGGCGTGCTGTGGACGCCAGTGTCCTCGGGGTCACAGGCCGCTCAGGGCCCTCCCCGCACGGCCTCTCCCCTGCGTGCCCGGCGGCTGAGCCGCTCCCTGGGCACGCTTCAGACCTGCTGTTCGTGGGGGCGGTGGAGATGTCCCCTCCTGCCCAGCTTCCTCTGCGTCCATAGAAGCGTATGCGGATCCAGGGCCTGTGGCTTTTCTAACCCGTCCGTTTTTAAAGCCTCCCAACCGCATTCCTGCAGTCATGCTCAGGCAACCTGTTTTCAGGGTGCCTGGCCAGCTCAGTTGGAGGAGCCTGGGACTTTTGATCCCTGGGTTGGAGTTCAAGCCCCATGTTGGGTGTAGAGATTACTTAAAAAGTAAAAAATCTAAAAAAAGAAAAGGAGAGCTGAGTCTTGCAGGAAGCACAGAAGGAACTGCCTTTGTAGGAGGAAGCTGGTGTTTTCTACACGTAACACGGGACTTACTCACAGAAAAGCCCCAAGCGGGCCTTTCGTACAGCTTCGTTCATGTCTTCTCTGGTCCGTGTTTCAGGTGCGAGAGAAGTTCTGTCCCTCAAAGCTTCCTTTGGGCGGCCCCACCGCGGCGGGTTTGCGTGTCCTCGGGAGCGGCTCACGTCCTTCTGTCTTGTCTTGGCAGGGCCTCATCAAGATCCGGGGAGACCGGTGCTGGCGGGACCTCACTTGCATGGACTTCCACTATGAGGTGAGCCCCACGCGGGGGACCCGCCCGCCGCGCCACAGGTGCGGCCTCCTGGAGGCCTCGGCTCGGCTCACAGGGCTGCCCCCTCCTGCTTTTTTTCTCGGGAGGGGTGGGGGGTGATGGGTAGGTCACGAGGTGGCTTGCAGTGCCCCAGCACGTCCTGGAGGACGGGGCTCCCGGTGCCCGTGGCTGCGGGCCCAGCGGTCCCTTGGGCACCGGTCCCTCCACCGCTGTCCACGGTCCTGCCCGGGCACCCTCTCCAGGCAGGTGGGCTGGCCCCGCGCACCCCCAGGCTGGGAGGTGCTCCACTGTGCGCCCTGCCCCCCAGCCGTGGCAGACGGACGTGGGGGCAGGCCCCAGTCCCGCTGTGCCCACGTTTCCAAGGCTCCCACACCCCGTTCCCCACCCCTCCCTGGAACCCCGCCTGGGTCCAAGCCCTTCTGGACGTTCGTGTCCCTTCTGACTGCTCACGTTTGTGGGGGGCGGGGACCGCATTGCCCCGTGAATGAATTAGCCCGAGAGCATTCGGTGTGTGTGCACAGAGAAGCCCTCCCGGGTGCCACGTCCCTCTTGGTGACACTCCTGGCGCGCGCCTGTCGGGACGTTTCCTTCCGCGTTTCCCGCTCCCGGCTTGCGGCTCCAGTACGGGAAAGGCAACGTGCTCTGCCCCTCTTACGAGGCGTTTGCTTGCAGCCCTCCGCACCTTGGGGGTTTTCAGTCCTGACGTGTTGAGTGGATGCCGACTCTGAGTCCCAGGCACGTTCGGCTTCACGTCCTCTGTCAACCAGCCCGGGGCAGGGACGTCCCCACGTGTGCCGCATTTCATGGGGGTAGGAGACCGTCCTCGGGGCACATGCGCCACAGACTCCCCTCCCCTCCTGCCCACGGGCCCACGGGTCCATCCCTGGGTCCTGCAGCCACCTTGCCACAAAGTTCCAGACAGTAAATGTTCCTGGCTCTGAGGAGGGAGGTGGCGTGGGGCCCCCTGGGCTGAGCCAGGACCCCTGGGGCCACCCAGCCAGTCCGGCCGCGTCCCCGCGACTGCCCACTGTGTGCAGAGGAAGGGAGTCAGAGCAGGAGGAACAGGTGGCACGTGCCAGAGTCCCCGCGGCACCACCTGGTGTCGCGTGCCTGCAGGTGTTGACCAGAGTGGAGGCGGGACCCGGGACTCCAGTCTCTATGTCATCAGGAGCCTCGGCCAGCAGGGAGGGGCCGGATGAGCCTGCACACGGGGTGGGCGAGGTGTCCCAGCCTCCTGCATCCTCAGAAGGGCTGGAGGCAGGTGCAGGGAGGCAGAGTTCCTGCATCTCTCCAACCCTGCAAGGGATCCGGGCAGACTGGTGGCGTGTGACCCACGTCTTGAGGAGGGGGCCAGCCAGCCATGATGTCGGTGTGAGGCCAAGGCCTCTGGGAGTCCGTCTTCTAGGACAGGCAAAGTCTTGGCTCAGCGATCATAGTGGAATCCAGGGTGTAAGGGAGCGGCTGCCCTGGGGCCCTGGTTGCAGTGCCACTGTCGCAGACCAGGAGCCTGTGCCCCCAGGTCAGGTCCCTTGCAGGGACAGAAGCACCCCGACTGTCTAGGAGAAGCTTTTGCCTAGTGGATCATGTTCCCCCGTGCTCTGGAAGCTAGGTGGAGTGAGGGCACCCGACGCAGGTCAGGAGTGGGGGCTGGAACCCCTCGTGCTATTTGCCGCCCGCAGAGCCCCGTCAGGTTGTCTGTGTGCCTTGAGCAAGGATGGGGGCCACACGGCCTGTCCTCGGTGACCTGGACTCCCCAGTCGGTGGCAGGTGGCAGTGGGATGAGAGAGGGCAGCTCGTTCACTGTCACGGCACTGCTGGTGGGAGGCTCACAGGAGGGACCCTCAGGGGACAGCCAGGGAACTGGCAGGGGTGGGGGGGCAGGCACGCAGGTGAGAGGGAGGGAGGGGCTTCCGGCTAAGACAAGAACCTGGAGTGCCGTCAGCGTGGGGGCTGAGCCCCTGCCTCCCCAGACCGGGCAGTGAGCCGGAGGCCAGCGGGGGGGGGGGGGGGGGGGGGGGGGGGGGGGGGGG